>NW_027526203.1:315730596-315972677 GCF_048455015.1 Haemaphysalis longicornis
AACGCATAAATGGCCATACTGGTCATTTCACAGAGCAATGAACTGAAATTTTTGTTCCCTCACAACGCTCAAAACTGAAGGAAAAAAAAATTGCACAGTATCTGTTTTTTATCGTTCTGATCAAGCCTATTTGGCATATATGCATAAAATAAGGGAAATCAAACACTTAAAGCAATACTTTATTGTGCCTATCAGTGCCTATTTCGAGTTGCATGCCTACATAGACGTTTTAGGCCCTAAAAATTCCTTTCTGAGGTTATATGTTCGTTTTCGGGGGTTTTCGCGCCTATGTTCTGCTAAGACTGCCTCGCTTCAAAGGCCCGAAATTCAGCATTTATCTCACGCTGTTTGCGAGGAGAATCCGTGCGCTGTGCCACATACGGCAAGACGCAAAAACCCGTGCTCGAGCCGCTGCCAATTCGTCCTGAAGTTATCCCGAGCAACTCAACTGGGTCTCCACAGGCCCGAAGGCAGCCATACCTCAGTATCTCAGCCAACGTCACCGCCAGGTGCCAGCATGAGCTTTTAGATGCGAAGCATGTCATGGTCGGGGTATGTCTCTTCGTCCGCCATGCGGCGTCCACACCCCCACTGCGCATGCTCAGCTTGCTGAACGCCCGGTGGTGTCTTACCCTTTAAGGGCTCCTGGAACGACAGTGTTGCCGGTGTCTTCCTGGGCCGGCACGAGACGAGCTCGCTTCACGCGCCTTCGACGTTTCGTCGGCGGCGGCGGCGTACGTCGGCGAGTCTCAGCGGGCGGTGATTACAAGCATCCCACAACCATCCCGGGAACGTGCATCGTCCTCATCTTCAGCAACTTTAGGGTTCATCCACTACAACAGCCCTTGACTTTACATTTCACAGGCCATAAGGCGGTCATAATCAAAGCGAAACGCCAACCACAGGTCGACGTCACCTACGTTGAACATGATGATAATAATGCCTAAATAAAGACAAACTCATACCACGTACAACGTCTCCCCCCCCCCCCCCCCCCCTCTCTCTCTCTCTCTCTCTCTCTCTCTCTCTCTCTCTCTCTCTCTCTCTCTCTCTCTCTCTCTAATGCCTCTCCACTCCAACACCCCCCCCCCCCTCCAATAACATTACACCATCTTCCCGTAGGGGAACCCTGAGTAGTATGCGAAGCTGCCAAGGGGTCAACGCAATTTCCCATTTCGTAGTTCCGGTAAGTGAAAAGTTTGGTAGTTAACATGGAAATCAAACGGTAAATATAACGGTAGCTACGTACCTCAACCTAACGGAAACGACGAACTGAAAACTACTGGGCACTTGAATCGACCCCATGGCTGCTTCGCATACTACTCAGGGTCCCCCTACGGGAAGATGGTGTAATTTTTTTTTGTTCTAAGTCTTCTGTCGCGGTGTGTCAGGGTATCAATGGCGAAAACTTTTGCCGACATACCCTGTCTATTGCTAACAAAATACAAAACACGCAACGAAGGGAATGAACATGACTTCCGTGCATGTACGACTCAAGGTCAAAGATGCCGACAAAGCAAAACCACGTGAACCTCTGACGTATAAGTTTCGAGATGACGCCCCAAACACGTGCAGAACCAGCAGCCGATCACAGGGACATCGCCAGCAATAAAGACGCAGTACGTATAACACAAAGGAGGAACGGTAGAAGGAGGTTATACGACGAGAATCTCACCATATCGGTTGCAACAGCCGTCATCTGCCATGCCGGCTAACTTTCAAGGTCGCTTACAATCTAGCTCTAAGGGTTAGTTAAAAATAATCTTACGTGGTGTTTAATGTTGTTAATCGGTACAAAGAGCATAGCTAGTGAGTGGCGTTATTCCTGGCAGCTTTGCTGGGCATTCAATTCTGGATGATAGAATGATTCCGTTTTTTATCCGGAATTATTGCACTTTAGTGCGCTATCAATGGCATTCATCGGTGTTCTAGGACCATATCCTTGGGATTCATCGGTTTTTTCGTCAAGGAGCAGTTACCGATTGTGCCTCTTCCAGAGCCCGTTGTTGCCCCTGGGAACACGGAAAAGGTTGCAAGACTTTTAAAACAAACACGTCTCGGTTATTTGCAGCTTTGCAGTATATCAGAGCGTCTCAGCGCAATCTATTTTATACCACGCTACACTTTAACGTATCTTCGCGCATCAGGTGCTTATTTCACATTCTGCGTAGAACCAATTCAGCCGTGGAAGCTTGGGCACCACTCCAAATCAGAATGCTGAGTTGATTTCGAAGGTATGGGACAGGTCCGCCACCCCGAAGGACTGGTTGCTGACAGAGCCATTCTGAATCTTAAATCTGTCTCGGACATGTCTATCAGATTACGTTTTTGGATACTCTGTGCTAAAAGAACTTCCAAAGGTTCTGAGCGAGAAACATTGATGTTCCAGATGGAATTGTCAGATGGAAGTTCCAGATGGATGATGTTCCAGATGGAACGTTCCAAAGTACATATATGCTCTGCCAACTTCAGTGGAGGTTGACTGCTATTTTTTATCAAGCAAATGTCGACTGAAAGTAGGTACAACTCCATGCCGTAAAACAATGTCACGGTTGGATTTGCGTGGCTTTTAAGCCGTTCTTTAAGTGCCTAATCCCCCAAATTTCACGTAAATATCTCAAAATGGCGACCCTTGCAGGGTGAATTCTCATGAAGAACATAAAACTGCTTTGCCATTGCGCAAGATTTGTCCGCTGTTTCCATTCCTAGTGGATCCCAAAATACTCTGTTGAAGTAAATATGAAGTGTGCCTATATACAGTCGGACACGAATAGATCGAACTTCAGAGGGATCACGAAATAGTTCGAGCTGGTCTGAAGCTCATCTGAAAACTCCGCACATCACTGATAGCTTTTCAAATTCGCGACAAGCGGTAGCTTACCGATTTGTTCCGCACAGCACGGAAAATTCGAATCACAGCACAACGACCACCCCAGTCTAAGATGAACAAAGTCTGTGAGATTCGCTTGTTCCTTCTTCTGTTTCATAAAGTTCGCCACACTGTCTTCAAGCTTACCAACGCCGTCCAAGTGACAAAATCCGGCGTTGTACACTGTTCCACAACAGTGGCGAATCTGAACACTGACGCGAGCTCGATGCGCTTCATTGGCATCAGTGATGTCTACCACAGCCTGCACATTGTCGTCAGCACTTATGAACTCGTGTGCCGTTGTCTATTCGAAATAGCGCATGGGAATGCTGTCAGCTTTCTGCATTCACTCTCTAGGTATCACAACAACCTCTCGTGCGGAGGCACGCAACAAAGCTGCTTTGCACACGACACGCACCAGACCGGCCGGGCCGTGGCCGCGCTGCCGTATCCTTTACGTCAGGTTTGACGCGCCGTATCGCGCTCAAAAATGCTGCGAGAAATGCAGTCAACATCGGTTCACCGGCCTGTACCCGTCCAATAATGTCTGCTTTTGTCGCTAAATCTAAATGATTCCGTTTTTCCGTTCCGTGACCGTGCTTCCGAAACGCCTGCCGCGGACAAAAGAAACACTCCCCATTCCACATAGGTCCCCTGCGCGAGCCACCTTTAATGCCTTCCGGTCCCGATCTCTCCCCGCGTTCCCGCTGCCATGCTGCTGCCCCCCCCCCCCCCCCCCCCCCCCCTCCATGCTACTAGCGTGCGAGCAGGTGTTGAAGATCATTGAAGCAACGCGCCGACGCCTCCTTCTCACCGAGTGCGGCAGCGCCCGCGAGAAGTCATCATCATTGCATTCACAGCTCCAGGAGAAGCGAACTTGCAGGGGCACTTGCGGCGCAGCGTGTACAGGGGCACTTGCGGCGTTATCGGGGTTTCGATAGACGTGTACAACAGCGCTATACTTTTGCATGGGATTTTCAAGGGGGTGTTCAGACTGCTCGATATAGACAATAATTCGGTATATCCGCGTTCGATATATTCGTGTTTCACTGCCTGAGCGGAAGTTTTCGACGCCTATATAAGCCTATATGGCACTTTTTAGTGCCTATTACAGGCGCCTAAAAGCTTGATTTTTCTTGCCAGAGCGAAACTCCGCCTTTCCCGCGTTCCGGCGCCAGCTCTGAATCACAACCGGCCCCCTACGAGCGAGCCTTACGTCTACCCAAGCCCTTGGAGGGCCATCTGGGCAGCTGGCAAAAGCGGGCGGTGACCGATGGAAGGGCTCGGGAAGGAACTAGCATTGGAAGAGTGCCGCTGTGGGCGTGAGCGCTTCCATACTTGAAATCGATAGAAAGCCATCGTGAAGAGTCGCTGCTTTACTGTCGACGTGCCCAGTTTCACGCATTCTGGGCGCTGCGGTACCTTCCACGTCTCAGCCAAAGCACGTTCTAGCATTCCAGTGGCTTTCAGGCAACTGCTGACTTTGCTTTGGAGTTTGCCATAGGGTATCACGATACCGCGTGCTGCAGAAGTATCGGCAATGAATGGTCTGTACAATCAAAGAAGTCCCCGTAGGGCGTCTTCACCACAATGCTTCAGAATGACCAGCCGAAGTGGCCTAGTGGGCAAATTCGGCGAATGACGAAGCCCAGCGAATGGTATTTGACTCAAATATACAAGTGCGCGGCGACAACACGCAAGGCGTACAAGGCGCTTTGCATTGCGCAATATCCCAGCGCAGATGCCCTTTTTCACTCAGATTGGATGCTCGGCCCCGTCATTTGCCGAATTGCGTGCCGAAATGCGTGAAACTGGGCACATCGACAGTAATGCAGCAACTCTTCACAATGGCTTTCTATCGATTTCAAGCATGGAAGCGTTCATGTCCACAGCGGCACTCTTCCAGTGCGAGTTCCTTCCCGAGCCCTTCCCCCGGTCACCGCCCGCTTTTACCAGCTGCCCAGACGGCCCTCCAAGGGCTTGGGTAGACGCGAGGCTCGCTCGTACGGGGCTGGTTGTGATTCAGAGCTGGCGCCGGAACTCGGGAAAGGCGGAGTTTCTCTCTGAACACCCCTACTTGCAAATTCGAATTACGGCGGGTGACCTCGTCAGAAGCTCGTCAATCGAATCAGCGCTGCGGTCTGCGGGTCTTTGACACCTGCTTTCTGCAATAAGTCCGTGGCTGGTGCTCACGGCTTAACATTATCTGGCAGTTGTTCTGCAATTACGAATTGCGAGAACCAAACATAATGTATACGTTTTGGGGCCCTTTTCCGAACTCCGTGTGAAAGGATGTTGATTGTCGGCACATTTTTTACCTAAGAGATTTTGCCTTTCCCCCCCAAAGACATTCGCAAGAGACTGCTCGGTGACGTTGGACTCCCTGCCCTTTTTTCTACTTCGATGTGCTTGCTGTTTATTTTGTACGAGAAAAAAGAGATGCCTAAGAAACCTCAGCCTCTCACCCACCAAAAGACGGGCCGAAAAAAAAGTGTTTGCGAACTCGTCAAAGAGCCCTCTGGCTTCCAACACGCGCTACGCAACGAACGGCGGCGTTAAGTTGGTTTTGTTGGTTAAATCAATAGCAGAGATGACGGCAACGTTAGTCTCTTTCAACCTGGCATAGCGTGGGTGAAATAAGCAAAGGTCGAGGACAGATAGCGCGCTGTGCATTTTCTGAATAGACATTCCTGTTCCCGCGGATATTAGAATATTCACACCCCTCTAGCTTCCACTATGCGCAAAAATATATTAACCGCAAAACTGTTGAACAAATCGTTTGTGTACGGTGTCCGCAGTTAAAAATACCAAGGAAATGTCGAGCGCTCGTGCACGGGTGCCTCGAGCGCACGTTCGTCAGGCAAAGCATGCCCACTTAGGGAGATTGGCCAACATTGGCCACAAAAAAAAAAAAAAAGAAAAAGAAAAAAGAACTCCAGCGTTCGCCGTATCGTGGCAACCCTTGCTCGGAACTAAAAGGGCATTTCACAGCGTACGCCCCTCGTTCGTTCGTCCTCGTGTCGTCATGCGCATGCGCTCTGTATCGTAGAAGAGCCGCTACTTGAATGTCGAAGTTGCTGTAGGTGATTATAGACTGCACATGACCCTACCGCGGATAGTTTGCACGGTCGAGGAAGAGGCCGTTCTGCTTCGAGAGGCTCGGCGTGCAAAGCATCCGCTAGAGACGACAAGTCGCGCTTGCAAAGTGGCGTACGAAAACGTCGACCAAAGCGACAAGCTCACTCTAGCCTTGCCCAACCTAAGATCATTGAAATGCCATGCCGTTGACGTCAACCACGACACCACAACGATACTAAAACTCAACGTTGTGTCCGTCGATGATCACTTACAACAGCTTCGCCATTCAAGTCTTGCGCGTGAGTGCAAGCTTCCCTGACTTTTTGCGTTATACGGTCATGGCCAGTGGAAGATATCCCCGTTACGATCCCACTTGATACGATATTGCGCTCAAAGAGTACTTCATGAGCCGAGAAGAAGCTTAAAACATAGCAAACTCTTCCCATGTTGTATTTGTGGTCAGTCTGTATAGATGAGAAATTATATCGATGAGCACACTAGCTTTTCTAGCCCTTAAGAAACTGTCTGCACGATTACAGCAACCGGAACTTTGCCGCAATTCAAGCACGGGCAACCTTCTAATCGTTCAAAAATTTCGTGTTCCCCACCTCCCCCGTAAAAAAAAAGAAAAAAAAAAGTGGGGAAAAATACCCGCTCCAGCAAAGCTATGGCAGGTTTAAGCCAATTTAAAATAAACAAGCGGGCCTAAAAGCCAAATCATTTTTCGAAGAAAATCCAATTTTCAGGGTAAACAGAAAACATTCTACTTTCCATATATTTCTTATGTTCGGGCAACAGGCGCGTTGGGCATGGGAGGAGAGCCGACAGGGTAGGGTATAAATAAAAATAAATGAAAACAGCAAGCACAATGTCCTAATCCAGGCGTGCTGTAGGAAAAGGTCGTGTTGAAGTAGTTGTGAAAAAAAGAAAAAAAAACAAATTCTAACTATGGACCAGATAGCATGTGAAGAATATGAAATGTGCCTCAAATATAGAAGTTTGCCGCAAATGTCTGTCTTAAAGCAGCCTTTTAGCCTGAAGTCAAGGGTTTGACGGACAACCGTCTGGTCGGGAGGGTACATTTGAGAGAGAAAGAGGGCACCGACCAAGTAACGAAAAAGAAAAACGTAAAAGACGTTTCGGCTCCATCACGGGAGCCTTGTTCACGATGAATTTTATTGCAGAGAAAAACAGCATTAAGTAGGCTTTAAAAGATGACGTAGGCAGCGTGCATACATTGGGTGCAAGGTTCCGATGTTGCGATTGAGGGTGTTAGGCGTTGTCTGTATTATTAGCGATTCTAAATTTAATCTTGCGGCCAAATTCTTCTCCGTAGTGATGATGCGTGCATTTTCCCAGTCTATCTCGTGGCCCGACAGCTCTGCATGTTCGGCGAGGGCATTCGACGCCACTTTTTCGTCTTCACATCATAGCAGTGCTGTTTTAGGCGCTTTTGAAAGCAGCCCGTCTCACCTACGTACACAGAGTTGCAGTTTGCACAAGGGACCTCATATATCACTCTGAGATATCTTTCTTTAGGAAGCTTATCCTTTACGTGGGTCAGTGGGTCCTTTACGTGGGCAGCCTCTTCGACGGCACGTGTGCCACGTGCACATCATAGCTGCGCAGAACACGAGCCAATGCTTCGCTTGTGCCAGGAACATAAGGAATGGCAGCCCACTTCTTTTTACCGGCACTGGGTGTTGTCTGCAGAGCCATCCTTCTTTCCACGGAAGAAAGAAGGATGGCTCTTCTTTTACGTTTTTAAGTGCGAATGCACTTTATAAGCGACCCCAAACCTTCCACCGCCGGCGGCGGCGTCCGCAGTCCTCCTCTCCCTAGCAACGGCGTGGAGCGGAGAGGAGCGTCGGTAGCAACGGCGCGGTGACGTCACTTCACCACGTGACCACGCTCGCTCCGCCTCCTCGCCGTGGCTGCGCGGGTGCGCGCAGCTCCCCGCACCACTCCTCGCGCCGTGACGTCATGGTATGACGTCACAGCGCGCCTCCTCTCCCCAGCAGCTTCCGCGCGCCTCTCTCTCCACCATGACGTCACACTCTCTCCTCTCCCCCTCGCTCGGCTGCAGCTGCCGTGCGCCGCTGTCCCTCTCCCCTTGCGCTCGCCTCCTCTCTCAGCCACCTGGCTCGGCGCGCTCGGCGCGGCGTACCCCCCTATATATGCAGCGATAAACTGCCAGACCTCCGTGGGTCGGCTCGCGCGCGCTCACGGGCGAATGCCAACGGATTTTAACTTTACTCCCCCTCATAGCATCACCCCGTGCATTCGCACTTAACCATGTTCACCCTCGGGAAAATGCTTGGGAGTTTTTCTTTTTCGTTACTTGGTCGGTGCCCTCTTTCTCTCTCAAGCCTTTTAGCCTGCAAAGTCAAGCTGCGGTATTTCCGTCCACCAGAATGCTTAAATGCAAGTCACTTCTGGAAGGCCGCACACATTAGATACACTATTTACACCATATAAAGGGAGGCGCCGTCGAGGCACTCCAAAGTTAGCAAATAAAAAGGGCCCTGGGTCCAATGTGAAAAATGCACATATCACTACCAGACACTGTCACTTGTTACGCACAATAAAAAAAGAACCCAAACCATGCGTTAGAAGGGCATGAGATGTCGCAGGCAACGGGTCCTTACTGGAAACATGAACTTCGAGTCAGGTGCAAACAAAAATCGACTTGACGAAAAACAACAAAAAAAAACGCACTTAGGAACCGCACAGATCACTGGAAACGTGGTGGGCGCAGGGATACACGGGCTTGAACCTAACAAGGCACGGATGAAAGACCACTTGAATAACACCGGTGTCACATGTTTTGCATGGAACGCGAAATGAAGTCAACGAGCTCGGTCAAGATCTTGGTGCCTTGGGAATCATTCAAAAGATGCCGAAGGTTTGGCGGTTCAAGCGTCGCCCACACAAGGCGACGGAGGCGTTCAATGTGTGAGGACGTCAGATAGTGAGAAACGGAAATGGCGGTCGCACCGCAGAAGCGCAAGCAGTCCGGTGTAAGTGTAAGACGGCGGAAATAGTGAGGGAATCGGCAACCTGCTCCAGGCTACACTAGGCTGCCTTTGCACGTTCTGCCCCTGCCTGATGCAGCGTTCTGGGCTACGACCACCTCCGGATGGATGGCCTTCTCAGGTGGTGCTACGTAGCAACCCTTCATTTCGCATAACGGTACATCACACGTGTTAAAACACTCGTTAATTGGGCTAAGCCACGCTGCCCCAGTTTCGCTAAGCCCGCCCATCAATCGTCACTCCGCCATGCGGCACAAGAACTGGCGCAGAACTGGCGACACACGGTTTTCAGGGGTTGAGCAACACACCTCCTGTATTCTCCGCTCTCGTGGAACATACACCGGAAAGCATTTCGCGGTGCATGCGCAGTAATGACCACGTCGCCAAGCATGCCCTCCGACTGGTTGTCGCGTTGACAACGACACACGCTCCGCGGCGCTTGCAGCTGGTAAAAATATAAGAACTATATGGTTTCTGCCACTGTGGAAACAGCATGGAAAGCATCATGGGAAACAGCAAGGAAAATTTTAAAATTACTCGTACGAGAGAGATGCCACAAGGGGAAAATAGACTTGTCAAGTACTCCTCTAAACTTGCACCCGATGAAACGTAAAAATTGAACGCTTACTTCCTCGTGGTGCAACCAATCATTCGCTTATCTTTAACAACGGCGCTGCAATTACTGATTACAATTGATTACTGCTCATGCCATCGGCTGAAATGCCGAAACTAGCAAAACCCCTGCTGCGTCTTTGTAGCTTCTCTAATCAGAGGGATTATCATTATTTAGGAGGTCGTGACGTTACGCCGTTAGAAGCCACCCATTTCCCGACTCCAACATGCCGGCAGAATTCAGCTGCTCCTGCACTCAACAGCCTCCTTCGGAGTGATTTTTCTCTATGTCACATGTCTAAATAGGTCTCGCTTTTTGGCCTATTTAATATATACACGCTTTCCTAAAATAGGGGCTTTCTATGATTCCGTCTGGCGCATCGTGGTCTGCTTTCTTTTTTGCCCATTTCAATGGCAACGTCTGCTTTGCTTCGGCTACACAGCTGCGGTAGCACCTTGTAAATTTAACGACACTTCTTCTGTGATCGAAGCTCACATGTGCTCGATATACCCACATTCCTAGCGCTTGTGTTAAGCAGCCGCCATAAGTCAACGGCAGTTAAGAAAACAGACTGTCCGTGCCTGGCAAATGCAAATCTATTGGCGTAACCGTAGCGTCCGTGTTTCGCCTATTCAAATCCAAGCTGTTCGCAGTACGATTACAAGAAGGTGACAAAAAGGGACCTTTGCGCGACTAATGGTCGTCCCTCCCCCCTTCTCGAGCAGCCAGTGCACAATGGACGTGGAGGTGGCGAAGTATTCACGACACTGCACTCGCGGCGTACGTTACTGAGCTCGAGACAGAGCACGTGGCCGGAGGCAGCCCTGTGGGCCTCGGCGTCCGAGCAGAGAGAGCCGATGTTTCACGCGCCCAATCGGGTCACGGGAGGCGGCTGCACTATCGGGCCCACAATGTGGCCGGCAATATCTACTGGCCGCCGCGCTCCGGTGCGGACCGCCGCACCGTGGGCACCGTCGCGCGCAAAGACATAAACAGGGCCGGGGACAGTATCGCATCGTGGCCTTTTGCCTCTCGTCAGGCCGTTGCCGATGCGAGGAAACTCTTGTATCTTTTACTGCTGGCCACTCCGAGTTCTCCGAGTGTATCACACAAAGAAACATCGCCTGGGCTCCGCGTTCTGCGCCGCTTTCGCTTTTGGCCTCGGTGGGCTTCCCGGACCGGTAAAGAGCGCCCACCCGCTCACTGCTAGGTGGGTAACGACGTCGACGATGAACTGTTCGAGCCATGACCAGACCGGAACACAAAAGCACCGAAAAGAGTTCGCTTCGCTGTTCAATTTTTAATGTCACGACCGAGAAGCTTAAATCAAGACGGGGCTGCTATTCCACTGTTCGGGGAGGCTCTGTTTCCTTCCTTTTTAATTTGAAGAACCTTATTTTTTGTGAAATCTATGAAGGATTCTTACCGCCATCCTTTATGGACTCTTGACGACCCTCTAAAGCAGTGCTAGATTCGAAAATTAAGTACGATGATGACGTTCGCTTCGACGGCTCTCCGAGGCGCACTTATAAAATGGGAATATACTTCTGTAATAGTTTTTCGCGTTTAAAATGCAACACGACGTTTAAAAAAACAGATGGAACGATTGTATAAATTGGACTAACAAAATTTTGTAGAACGTTGGGTGGCGTAACGAAAGAAATTTTCTTCATTCCGCTGAATGGTGTAAATTACAAAATAATATTACTTCAGACATTAGAGTTCGACTACAAAGTTGCAAAGCGCGTTTTAAAGCACAGAGCAGAGTTCCTTCGATTAGGCTAAGTTCTAGATTCGTGGAAACATGTCAAGGTATACCTCATCCCCAAGCCAAACAAACCGCTCACTGTCGAACATCTCCGCCCATCTCCATCACACCATGCTTAGGGAACATGCTATCCTGTCCTGACTTACCACAAACATTATCGGCACGGAACAACTCCTCCACACCATGGTCGGATTTAGAACGGTCTCTCAACGCAAGACGTACTTATTCAACTACCAGACCAAATCATCAAAGACCCCAGCGGCTAGACACGGCGGCAATACTGCAGCCCCTGGACCTGACAAAAGCGTTTGACAACCTCGAGCACGAGGCTATAATGTCGCGTCTAGGAACTTTCAATCCAGGAGATCGAATCTACAATATAATAAGGAATTCTTGTCAAACTGGATAGACGCCGTACATCAAGACAGCCTCGTCACAGACACAATCCCGCTAATCACTCGAGTGACTTCGCAAGGAGCCGTACTTTCGCCATTACTCTTCTAACTGGCGATGATAGCCATTCCTGATAAATTAGCCAAGACTTCACGCTTCCACCACAGCCTCTACGCATATGACATCACCTTGTGGATTAACTGAGGGAGTGACAGCCACGTCGAGGTAACGCTGCAAAAGGTATAGACGTGGTGGTGGAGGAGCCAAGGAAGCAAGCTTGCCTGCTCCCCTGCCAAGTTTGCAGACCAAGGACTTTAAGGGCAGGGATCACTGCGATCTCTCTATACCTTCAATGTGGAGTTTGATCTTGGCAGGGAATAGTTTCTTATGATTCGGTTGAATGATAGGTGGCTCAGACAAAATCCACCAAAATCAATCACAACTTTGTTCAGATCAGAGAGCGGCACGTAAACCAAATCGCTCAAGACGAACATCCAGGCCTGGCCGAGCAGGATAGGGTCCACCTGCTCCAAGCTTTCGTAGTAAAAAGACTAGTATACTTCACCCCCTATCGAAATTAACCACGGCAAAAACCGACAATCCTCATTAGACACGCCTACAAGTAGGCGCTACGCCTTCTCCTATATACACACTGCCAGATTCGACGACTGGCCATCGAATCTGGCCGTCGAGATCGTCAAAGCTAGCACGGAGGTGCTAGCCTATTTCTAGATTCCTGAGACACATTCTCAGAAACCTAGGAATAGGATAGCACAGCCTGCATCAAAACACGGCAACCGTTCTCACAGATATCTACACTTGCATAGTATTCAATTAAACCCCTTCCGTGCAACATCTACCCTGCGAACCACACTGATCCGTGGGAACAACGAGTCCGCGCCCTACACAATATGTACTTAAGCGACACGCGATTCGTACACGTCGATGCCGCGGAATGTAGACACTGCGGGGCCTTCACCATAGTCGCCGCTCACAATTACCCTAACGACCAGCCGCGGTGACTCAGTGGCTAAGGCGTTGTGCTGCTGGGCATGAGGATGGGGGTTCGATTCCCGGCCGCGGCGGCCGCTTTTCTGATGAATGCGAAAAGCAAAAACGCCCGTGTGTCCGAGATTTCGACGCATGTTAGATCCCCAGGTGGTCAAAATTAATCCGGAGCACTCCACTGCGGCGCGCCTCATCGCCTGCGTGGCGTCGGCGCGTTAAACCCTACAAACAATCAATTACCCTAACACAAACTGGCGTGACGCTACCACACTCCGGACGCCCATCGCAGGCGATGAGGCGCGCCGTAGTGGAGGGCTCCGGATTAATTTTGACAACCTGGGGATCTTTAACGTGGGCCGAAATCTTGTACACACGGGTGTTTTTGCTTTTCGCCTCCATCAGAAAGCGGCTGCCGCAGCCGGGAATCGAACCCGCGTCCTCGTGCTCAGCAGCGCAACGCCTTAGCCACTGAGCCACCGCGGTGGGTTTATTTTTATTATTGTTATTTTAAAAGTACTGGATCCTTGCAGCATTCCATTGGTAGCATTTCAGACCAATTTTAATTCCTATAGGTGGTATTCATTGAAAAGTTTAGCTTTCAATTTCTTCGCTTGCCAACACTGGAAAAGGCCACAGACATGGCCGACGTGCGCGGACATGGCGCGGCTTGTGCCCCTGCGCCCGCACCCCGAAAAAAAAAAAAACACCGGCGTGCGTCGTCTGCTCCGTTTCAAACTGATTCTCAACGGTGGCGTCAACAGAGATGTTATTAATCGCACTGACATTGGACTCGAGGCATTACTTTGCGTTCGGTAAGGTAGAGTTTGGAACGTCCAACACAGTCATGTGCTTAGCACGGACAAGTACCGCCATCCCGCGGAGCCCGACGTAACCAGTGACGGCGCATTCACATGGTTGCGTGCATGCGCGTCTCGCCAGTGAATACAAGCTATACCCCCAATAAACTTCCAGCTTCCCGCCATATTTCGTTATGTTGATCGCTGCATACTGAAAAGACCATTCATGCATAACTATACCGAGAGCTTGTAGTTTTCCTCTCTCCTGAGCGTTCGGGTGGGTTGGCGGACAGAGGCGAAAAGAACGCCTGTCAGGGAGTGTCAGAGAACCCACTCTTTCGAGCACGCACTGGCGAGCGCATAGACGACAAAGAACGGGGGGAAAATACATATATACAGGAGCGACGGTCCGCTTTTCTCGCAATCGCTTCTTCGGTGGTTCGCCGTTACCTTCGATTCGCTAGATCATTTATCTTAGGCGACGAAAGCGATGCAGGGACGCAACATGGAGATAAGCGTGGACCAACGCTCGGGAGGGAAGTGTCAGTTGTTGGGAAAGAGTGGGCATGGGGGCGTCCGGCTGTTTTTCTCGGTGGCAGGGGCCCCAAGGCGACGCTCGGCCGATCTGCGCAATGGCCCGAGTGGAGCGTAACCAGCGGCGCCGTGCATTTGCCAGACAGAAACAAACGCTTTGTTCCATGCATCGCGAAAGGCTGTGTTAGGGACACAGAAATAACATCGCGTGGTGCATGGGGCCCTGGCAAACGCATAGTGTCGTGTTATAATTGAAGTTTCTCTGGCGATATGAACCTGCAAGCGTGCCGCCGATAACTGCAAATTTACTAACGTATTAAAACTATAACCTTGTTGCAGCAAACGCGAGAAAATTGTGTTCTACTCACTTCGTCTGTCTCTTCAGTGACAGTGAACTCATGACGCCATCAGTTGCAGTAGGCGGTCGATGTAAAATAATGATACATATGCCCAGAATGTCGTTCGGGCAGCAATCTAACGCATATGGTTTGATTTCTCCACTGGTTAAGCTGAGGTTCACAGCAATTGCAAACAATATTGCCAGCCAAAAGCATTGAGGGATGGCCTCATAGGGAAGCAGATAATGTCTGCTGCAACTTAAGTTATGGGCTGCAGTTGTTTATTGAATGCAGTACATTTATTGATGTTATTTATTTCATTAGGTGTCACATAAAGCTTCGGCGAATTTCCCTCTGGGGGTATCTGAAACTCTAGCTACATATGTAATTGCACTGGGGCGTACTCAACAGAGCCCTAGAGCATGATGTTCTGCGGGGCGCCACACGCATCACATTGGCAGCAATGCTGGGTCTCGCAGCTGAGGCAGCGAAACGTGCTGCTTGACTAGGTGACCGATAACGGGGCAGCGTGGCGATAACTAGACGGTCGCTGTGCCGCGATGATTAGTTCCGCAGAAGAGCAGGCCTATGGATAATCTTACGCAAAGCTCGTTGAGGGCAAACAGAATGACGAGCGATGTCTGTGGCGCATGTCATCAGCCCAACTTACTAACTAGAGATGATTGGCAGTGAGCGATCCCGCATGTGATTCGTTGAAACGAACCGAGCCTCCATCGTGCGGCCACACCTACGCCCCTCCCCCCTTCCTATTCCCCCCGCGCAGCTTCTGTGCAGGAAAATGTCCAGATAACGATGGCGTTAGTACATCCGCAAATGTCCGGCGTGGAACACACGTCGCGTTCAAACTTAGATTAGAGGAATTTATACGATAGCTTTACTGATAGTTCGCGCACCGACACATCGTTAGTGCGTAAGCGCACGCGTAAGCGCGTGTGCGCGGGTGTGCGTGCTCGCGTCGCCGCGAAAAACGTGATTTTGTGACTGCAGTGGCCCGTCTGGTTCAGTTCGATTCTACCGCTTGAACGCTAACACGTTGGTAATTTGTTTTAATTTATATTTTATTACATCCTTGCTGACGTTGCGTAGTGGGAAATGTGACAGATTTCGGTGGCTCAGTGGATAACGATGGTATTATTGCTGATCCCGAGGACGCGGGTTCGCTTTGGAAAGCTGTTGTGAGTCGTGAAAATTTAACTGAGCCCTTACCCGCGTAGCGGCAATGAATGCAAACAACTGGGACAACTCACTTTCATTTCCCATCGCTGAAAATTTTGTTTGTCTTCGCTCCGGTATAATGGTGGGTATTAATTAGAAAAAAAACAGAGTTAATGCCTTTAAACCTCTGTCATGTAAATTGTGGCATGTCGGGGGATTTGAAAACGTCACCTTAACGCTTATCTTTTTTTCCCCGTTTTTACGGATTCACTCCATGCGGTTCGGGTGCCGTGAACGGTAGAGGGGAGCAACGCGCGGATGGTAGCATTTTATCCGTATTAGAGTTGCGTCTTCTTGACACGGAAAGGGAAAAAATGGCGGCCAGGCTTAGCGAGGCCAGAGCGAGCAAAGCAGAGGGACCCGCATGCACCGCCCGTCCGGGCTCAGCTGCGCGAGAGGGGGTGCTAGATTTGCTGGCGCTGCCGCGCTGCTGCTTCGGCCACCAGCGCTGCCGCCGGTGGAGTGGATGACGGAGTCGGCCGGAAGAGCGTTTTTCCGGCGAGAGGACGGAAGAGACCCGTCCTGGCGCTGACACGCTATAAATAAGGCCCTCGCTCCCGCAGTCATCCCGAGCAACCCTGTTTTGCCGTTGCTGCGTGCCGCCGCCGCTTCGCAAGCGCCGCCGGAGCCGCGCTCCGCTACGAGGTGCTGTTCCTTCCACAGAGGAAAGCCGTGATGGTCGGCGTGATAGCAGGGTGCACTGGTTCACTACTGGCGGCAAGCGTTGAGGGTGAAGAGAAACAGCAAGGCGCGCATCCCGCGCAGAGCCAACACTTTCCGCGCTCAAAAGTAGGGTGCAATACGATCACATCGACGAACAGGCGGCGTTCAAGGCGCAGGACGACACCTCAAGCGCACCCATCGTCCCTTGTCAGGCACCTGCATACATTACCGACATGATGGAAATATGTGCTTTCACACGCGGACGACGCTTCATAAATAAATACCGGGATGATGCCCCGTTACGAGCTCGGAGTTAACAAGGAAGCAGGAAACCGATGACAGGGGCCCCTAAGAAGCCAGCTTGAAGCCAGCATCTTAGTCTAGTGCAGCCGTTGCGGAGAGAAAAAAGTGCACGTCACATGAGCACGAGCGTAGAATATAGCTCTCCGCATCCGTCCGGAATAGTTAGTTTTCTCACTATTAAAGCGAACCTTTCTATGCCTCGCTCGCGCCATGCATTGTAACAAGAAAATGCAATGCAGGAAAGCCAACTTCACACAATGGGTTTCTGCAAAGCGCGCACGATGATGACGATGATGACAACGGCGACGACGGTGATGATGATGATGAAACGCGAAGCGCCTCTCAAAAAAAAAAAAAACTCTTTCCATGGTCAGAATCGAATTTGGGTCCCTGGCGTTATGAAGCCGAAGTCTATCCGCGTGCGCCATTCCGACACGGTCGGAGCAGTTTGGATTTTGGCTTTGACCTTCACTCAGGTTTCACGGGAGGAAGCATCGCGTTTTAACCATCTTTCTCATAATTTTTTCGTTCCTTCGACTTGTCCGGCGAGCAGAATTTATTACCTAGTATACCGGAACATCAGAATGTTCATGCTCACTGTCTGCGCTGACGCGATGGGACACAGGTCTCCCTATCCGCTAAATACTACTCTAAAGATTACCTCAAAGCTTATCGTAAAAAAATGAGTGAAAAGGTTACTCATACAGACAATACAGGCAAATTCGGGAAAATTCTCACTATGCATTGGCGAGGATTTGAAGACGCAGGTGTTTGAACTTGGGGCTAAATTATTTGTAAGTGGTGGGATGGGCCGAAGCACAAGCAGCAAGATGGACCTGTGTTTTCCAGCTGAAGTTTTCCGAGAAAACGTATAGTTTTTAAAGGCAACATAGTAGCTCGCGAGCATTGGGTGCTGCTATTCTTTTTTTTTTTTTTTTGCTATGGGACGCCTCGTCAGCGTTTACTCGACGAATGGCTAAACATGAATAGTCTTCGACATCCTGGAGCCGTTTTTGCTATGTGATTGGGTTAGTACGGCAATTTCTTTCATAACGTTGCCAAAAACATTGCCAAGACAGTCTATGTTGCTTTTCATTGAGAGTGACGCTACATAGGTATACTTGCTAAGCTTTTATCTTAAGGAAAAATGAGCGCTAAAAACGAGGACAGAAAAAACGAAGAACGACGAGACAAATGCGCTTCCGTCTCGTCGTTGTTCGTTTTTTCTGTCCTCGTTTTTAGCGCTCATTTATCCTTAAGCAATGAACCAACTAGCCCAACAGCATATTTTACTCAAGCTTTTAGCTCTCGACGTAGCGAGCATCACGCTTTGTAGAAGTCACTTGGTGTACGGTATGTGTTCACTTGTAGCCATCAATCTGTGCGCTTCCGTAAGCACCCGGATAACTTTTGTCGATTCCTGACGACCCTATATAGAGAGGCAGATCTGTCGCATGGTAGCTGATCTCATTGTGCGACCGCTCGGCCACGATGTCATTGTCTGAGCGTCAAAAGCTCTACTGTCTTTCCTGCGAAGCACAGGACTTGATCAGACTTTTTAAACAGGACTCTCTTAATGAGCGCGTCATCTTCATCACAGTCATTATCATCATCTCTTCATCGATTTCATTTTTTTTATACATCTGGTGTAGCAAGCTAGGCGCCTTGGCCAGGCTAACCTCACCAGTATCATTAGAGACTATTCTCTCTCTCTCTCTCTCTACTGTCTATACTGTCACAGCACGAAGGGGGACGCTTTTGAGTCCACGCATCGTGTGATGTTACGTTGCATAAATACTACCATATTGCCGCGAACCATACATTGGGTTTGTTTATTTGTTTTTGCTTTTACCGCCCGGCTGCGCCGGTCTGCGTTATCTCTGCGCCAAGGGAAGCCCGTGTTCCATTCTTTCTTTCTGTGCCGCATGTGTTATCTGTTGTGATAGGGAGAGCATTCCGATCTAACGTGAACAGCCCAGAATAATCTTCTTGGATCTACTATGTTCTCGATGCGAATCGACGTTTCGAGAACCACGCGCGCCGAAAGATAAAAAGCCTGCAGTGCGGACGCCGGGGCATTCGATTCTGCGACGCTCGCTGACGCAAGTCACTTTGTTGACCGCTGCTTCGCCGCCTCTGTATTCTTTTGAGTTGTTAGGGGAGCACAAGTTCGCTCCAATAAACTTGTTTCTCCTGCAAGACAACTGCGTCGTCCTTGGCTTCGTGACATCTGGTGGTGGTGCGGGGTACGCACCCTTCATGCCCACTACAACCTCGAGAAGCCGCCAAGCCAGTCCAACAAGAGCCAGCCCCCGCCTGCAAAATTTACCACCCGAGTTCGGTTTGATGCCAGAAGGAACCAAGAGAAGGAACGCTGCAACCAACACCATGGTACAAGAAACAACGTCGCCAATCATGCTGCAGCAGCCCCGGGAACCGCCATCGTCCCGGGGAGCCCCCGCTGAAGACCCAGAGGAATGGTTGGAGAAGCTGGAGCGCGTGCGGATCTTCAACAGGTGGGACGATGAAGAAACCTTCCGGCATGTTTTCTTTTACTTGGAGGATGCAGCTCGAACTTGGTTTGAAAACCACGAGAGCGCCTTGACCGACTGGACGCAATTCAAAAGCGAGTTCCTTAAGACCTTCACGACCGTGGTGAGAAAAGAACGAGCTGCGATTTTACTGGAAACTCGAACGCAACACCCGAACGAAGGAGTCGTAATCTTCGTCGAGGAAATGAAGCGACTTTTTCGCCGTGCGGACCCAGGAATGACGGAGGAAAAGAAACTACGGTTTCTGATGCGAGGTGTGAAGCAAGAGCTCTTCGCGTGCCTTGTTCGCAACCCCCCCAAGACCGTGTCCGAATTCGCGTCTGAGGCCGCCGCGATGGAGAAGACGCTCGAAATCCGAACAAGGCAATACGACCGCCCAATCAATGCGCTGGTTTCGGAGACGATTGGTGCCAGCGCTATTAACTCCGACTCACTACGCGACACTATCCGCGCAGTGGTAAGGGAGGAGCTGCGGAAACTTTTCCCGATGACGACACCAGAACCTCAAGTCACTTCACTGACCGACGTGATCCGGGAAGAAGTACAGCAGGCTTTGGGAACTTCTGTGCCGTCCGAAGCACCCCGCGAGCCCGAGGCTATGACCTACTCTGCGGCTGTTCGTCGACCCCGCCCTACCCCAACACGCCGTCAAGAGGCCCCGCCGTACCGCCGCCCACTGTCACCCGCCCGACCCCCGGTAGCCCGAAACCAGACGCCGAGGAAGACGGACGTATGGCGAACTCCCGATAATCGTCCTCTGTGCTACCACTGCGGAGAGGCCGACCACATCTACCGTCGCTGCCCATACAAGAGACTCGGACTGCGTGGTTTCTCCGTCGACGCACCTCGCCCTCTCCCTGGCCAACGACCACGTGAGATCGACGAGTATCTATCTGAAACCAGCCGTGGCCCATCCCGTTTCAACCGCTCGCCATCGCCCTACCCGTACCAATCGCCGAACCGCCGTAGCAATGCTGACTTCTCACGTGGAAGGTCCCCCAGCCCACGCGGGGGAAACTAAAAGCAGCAACTTCGGGAGGTAAAGTTGCACAACGGCGGAAAAATGAAAACCCTCCAACGACGCAGCGACTCGCTGAAGACCATCATTCACGACATGCCCTCATCCCTACGACCCGACCCAGCCCTAACGAGTCTCCTGAACACGACGACAGCTACACGGCGCGACGCGTACCCGACCTGACCGAGACGTCCGTTGAGAAGACGACGACAACGACGATGCACACTGCCCGACCGTCAACACGTACAAGCAGAGATACGACGCCCCGACGAACCCGAAACTCGAGGAAGACTGCTTCTGACGTCAAGGTGTCCATCGACGGCTTTGACGTAGTCGCCCTCGTAGACACGGGAGCTGACTATTCGGTAATGAGCGGACCATTTGCGTCTAAACTGAAGAAAGTTATGACCAGATGGGACGGTCCGCACATACGCACAGCAGGAGGCCACCTCGTGACGCCAAGCGGAACGTGCACATCGCGCGTCACCATAGACGGCACAACGTACCCTGCGGCGTTCGTCATTCTGCCTAACTGCTCCCGCGACGTAATTCTTGGGATGGACTTTTTGATGGACAACGGTGCAATAATCGATCTGCAGACCAAGTCAATAACTTTTTCCCCCAATCACTCCATGACGCCGGAACCGAACCCCGAACGACGTGCTGCTGTAAGGATTGCCGATGATCATGTCACCCTGCCACCCCGCGCAAGCTTGATGGTCGCAGTCTACTGTGAAGATGCTGCTCCTGACGTCGACGCTATCGTAGACACTGATCAAAGGGTGCTTCTCGACCGTGGTGTGTCGGTCGCAAGAGGCATTGCGCGCTTCAAGGAACACCAATCCCACATTCTGGTTACTAATTTTACCGAGGAGTACCAGCATTTAAACAAGGGCGCGGCAATTGCATTCCTCGAAGAAGCGCAAGAAGCAAGTGACGTGATCGCGGTCGCCGACTTTGAACGCACACCCGTAGAAACCTTCAAGCTCCCGCAGCCCTTGCACGTGAATCCGGCGCTACCGCAAGAACAACGGGAGAAATTATTGGCTTTGCTGCGTCGCTATAGCGAATGTTTTTCGTCGAGCGCAAAACTACGTCAGACCCCTCTAGCGAAGCACCGAATAATAACCGAAGATGGAGCCCGACCTACCCGACAGTCACCGTACCGCGTCTCTTCACACGAACGGGAAGCCATCCGGACTCAAGTCGACGACATGCTCAGCGACGACATTATACAGCCATCGAAAAGCCCCTGGGCTGCGCCCGTCGTACTCGTAAAGAAAAAAGACGGCACATTAAGGTTTTGTGTTTACTACCGGCGACTGAACAAAATCACGAAAAAGGACGTGTACCCCCTCCCCCGAATCGACGACGCCCTCGACCACCTCTGCCACGCGAAGTACTTCTCATCGATGGACCTGAAGACCGGCTACTGGCAAATTGAAGTGGACGAGAGAGACCGAGAGAAGACTGCATTTATAACCCCAGACGGCCTATACGAGTTCAAGGTGATGCCGTTTGGGCTGTGCACAGCACCAGCGACGTTTCAAAGAGTCATGGACACTGTGCTAGCTGGCCTTAAGTGGCACACCTGCCTCGTATACCTCGACGACGTAGTGGTATTCGCCCGGACTTTCGACGAACACCTTGCAAGGTTGGAGTCTGTACTCGAGGCAATTCGTACGTCGGGGTTGACGCTGAAGCCTGAAAAGTGCCGTTTCGCATACGAGGAACTCAAGTTCTTGGGCCACGTCGTCAACGCCGCGGGAGTCCTACCTGACCCGGCAAAAACTTCAGCTATCGCGAACTTCCCTAGGCCGAAAGACAAGAAGGGCGTGCGAAGATTTCTCGGGCTGTGCGCATACTACCGGCGCTTCGTCGCAAACTTCGCACGCATTGCAGAGCCACTCACGCGCTTGACGAAAGACAGCACCCCTTTCAGCTGGGAAAACGACCAAGAAAAAGCATTCTGCGAGCTGCAAAAACACCTGCAAAGCCCGCCCGTGCTCGCTCATTTCGACGAAAATGCCGAAACGGAAATGCACACGGACGCCAGTGATATAGGCTTGGGTGCCGTCCTTGTCCAAAAGCAAAGCGGCTGCGAAAGGGTAATCGCCTATGCCAGCCGTGGTCTGTCGAAGGAGGAGAAAAACTATTCTGCCTCTGAGAAAGAGTGCCTGGCTATTATATGGGCGATTTCAAAATTTCGCCCATACGTGTATGGAAGGCCATTCAAGGTTGTAACAGACCACCATGCGCTGTGTTGGCTCGCCAATTTGAAGGACCCCTCTGGCCGTCTTGGGCGGTGGAGCTTGCGCCTGCAGGAGTTCGACGTTACAGTCGTTTATAAATCCGGCAGGAAACACTCCGACGCCGACTGCCTGTCCCGCGCCCCCGTCGACCCACCACCAGAAGACTCTGATGAAGACAGCGCGTTCTTCGGGATCGTGACGGAGAGCGACCTAGCCGCCCAGCAGCGTGCCGACCCCGACTTACGCGTCATAATCGAGTACCTCGAGGGATGCAACGTTGCCGTTCCTAGAACCTTCAAACGCAGCTTACCAGCATTCAACCTGAGAAACTCCGTCCTCGTGAAGAAGAATTTCAGCCCCGGAACAAGAGCGAATTACCTTCTCGTCATCCCCGCGGACCTTCGTGACGAAATTTTGGAAGCATGCCACGACGACCCGTCTTCCGGACATCTCGGCACAGCCCGCACTATTGGAAAAATCAAGGCGAGGTACTACTGGCCCGGCCTTACCTCTGACGTCACCCACTACGTCCGGAGCTGCCGTGACTGCCAGCGACGAAAAACGCCGCCGACAAGACCCGCCGGACTTCTACAACCGATCGCCGTCCCATCGAGACCATTTCAACAGATTGGAATGGACCTTTTAGGCCCGTTCCCTACGTCACGATCACAGAACAGGTGGATTGTCGTAGCGACAGACTACATGACGCGCTACGCCGAGACCGCCGCTCTTCCGAGGGGGACTGCACAAGAAGTGGCGAAGTTCTTTATAAACCAAGTGGTGCTGCGACATGGAGCCCCGGAAGTCCTAATCACAGACCGCGGAACGGCATTTACTGCGGAGCTGATGCAAGGAGTATTACGC
This sequence comes from Haemaphysalis longicornis, assembly GCF_048455015.1. NCBI lineage: Eukaryota > Metazoa > Arthropoda > Arachnida > Ixodida > Ixodidae > Haemaphysalis > Haemaphysalis longicornis. The sequence goes on from NW_027526203.1 coordinate 315,753,918, forward strand.
TACAGCAACACGGATCACCGAAGAACGACGGCGTACCACCCCCAAACGAACGGACTAACAGAACGTCTGAACAAGACAATCGCAGATATGCTGTCAATGTACGTTGACGTTGAACACAAGACTTGGGACGAAGTGCTCCCGTATGTCACGTTTGCGTACAACACGGCTATCCAGGAGACGACGCAGCTGACGCCGTTCGAGCTTGTCTACGGTAGAAGGCCGACTACGATGCTCGACGCCATGCTTCCGCACGTAGAAGACGACGACCTCAACGCCGACGTCCACGGATATCTTCAACGTGCGGAAGAGGCCCGCCAGCTCGCTCGAGTTCGTATAACGGACCAGCAGCTGTTGGATGCGGGCCGCTACAACCTCCGACGCCGAGACGCCGAGTACCAACCAGGGGATCGTGTGTGGGTTTGGACTCCCATCCGACGACGCGGACTCAGTGAGAAGCTCCTGCGACGCTATTTCGGACCCTACCAGATTCTACGACGTGTTGGCCAACTTACCTACGAAGTGATCCCTGATGGTGACTCCGGCACATCACGACAACGCAGGCGGCCCGAAGTCGTCCACGTGGTTCGCCTAAAACCTTTTTACGGACGATGACGAACTTTTATTTTCATTTGTTCGGACTGTCGCTTATGTTAGCATCGGGTCGATGCACTCTTAGAGGGGGGGTAATGCCGCGAACCATACATTGGGTTTGTTTATTTGTTTTTGCTTTTACCGCCCGGCTGCGCCGGTCTGCGTTATCTCTGCGCCAAGGGAAGCCCGTGTTCCATTCTTTCTTTCTGTGCCGCATGTGTTATCTGTTGTGATAGGGAGAGCATTCCGATCTAACGTGAACAGCCCAGAATAATCTTCTTGGATCTACTATGTTCTCGATGCGAATCGACGTTTCGAGAACCACGCGCGCCGAAAGATAAAAAGCCTGCAGTGCGGACGCCGGGGCATTCGATTCTGCGACGCTCGCTGACGCAAGTCACTTTGTTGACCGCTGCTTCGCCGCCTCTGTATTCTTTTGAGTTGTTAGGGGAGCACAAGTTCGCTCCAATAAACTTGTTTCTCCTGCAAGACAACTGCGTCGTCCTTGGCTCCGTGACAATATTAGTGTGACCTCTGACACCACAGGACCGGCTGCATAACGCTATGAGTGTCAAAATCTTCGCAGACATTAGCGACATGCTACGTAAACTACGGTGGTTCACCGAGACTTTTTCTGCGCTGGATGATCTTTCTTTAATTATTTAGTTATGGCAAAACCACTTCCAAATTTACATTAATTGCGCCTCAGCCACTCATCGTCGGTGCCGCTGACTTCGCCGTTCATCGTACCGGTGCAGAAGGGAGAGGGATCTTACTGCCAGGCGCATACGAGGGATCTTACGCGGCGGCCAGGAAACAGCGCACGGTACATTCTAAAATATGTCATTGGATCTGCTTTGCCACGCTGCACCTAAATTACCAATCATGGTGCCCGCAGGAACAAATCTGGCAAATAGAGAGGCCCGGCAGAAGATGGGGCTCGAAAAATGTGGCCTGTAGTGCTGTGGCATAGCGCAATGCAAATCGCCTTGCCTGCATTGCGCGATGTCACAACGAAGACAAAATGCTTTAAATCGAATCTTATTGCTGGGTGTTGTCGCTGGGCTATTGGACCGCTTTGATCGCGCTGATTAGCTGTCTCTGTGCACTGCAGGGAAACAGAATCGAGGACGTTTTGAGAGAGAGAGAGAGAGAGAGAGAGAGAGAGAGAGAGAGAGAGAGAGAGAGAGAGAGAGAGAGAGAGAGAGAGAGAGAGAGTGACGTTATCGTGTAAGTGGTTGGAACCGGGGCCCGCCAGACTCGCGCTCTTCGTCGCACAGAGGACACGCCTTCAAGACTATGCGAGAAACGTCCCCGCAAACACCCTCTTTCGTGTAAAGCTAATCGTTTTAAACGTCACACTTGCAGGCAGAACCGAGTGAAGCAAGTCGCTGAAAGAAGTCGCATATTTATAGAAGCCCTGCGATATTGACCAAAGATGCCCTGTGACAGGCAACTTGTGCAGGCGTTACCGGAGATACAGGTCCCACACGGGATGGGCGAGAATCGTGAAAACGGGGAGCATCAGTTGGCAGAATCCAGGGCATGAGCGGTGCGCTCCCCGGATCGCCCCTTGTCGTAGCGTTCATTTCTTCGTTGCATAGGGGGAGACCGAAGGAATACCTGCAACTACATCCCGTAGTTTCATTAAATCCGCAAAATGACGCTTTTTCAGCGGTTTACGGCGCAAGGTTATGTCATAACACTTTCATTTTAATTCAGTGTCATCCAGACGATCTTATTTTTTTGTTGCATCCCTATATGTAGCAGAAGCAGCAGTGTAGAGAAGATGTATGGGCGGCACGCCAGTTTCCGCGACAAGAACGTCAGCAGAAACATCAGCAGAGTACAGTGTCCGCGTGAACCTTGTCGCACTAACACCGGCTTAGCAAAACTCTAGTTGTAGTATATCTGGAAGGAACCTATTGTATTTTAACATACGGCCTTATGGTACTCCGGTAACCGCCATATTTTGCAGTCTTGGCTCCCGCATACGGCGGATGTCGGTGGCTCATCATGTCCATGTCAGGATACTTACAATAGTTTATTATTTCAATTTGTTGTATCTCGTAACTATCACATACGTCATTTCCAAGTTCCGTGGAAAGGCATGAGGGTAATAAGTTGGGATAATTACAGTGATAATGTTGATAATAACGATGAATCGTGGCAGCCGCCTTCGTTTTCCGTCTGCAAGGCCGAAGCGCATGTCGCAAACACGAAGCACGGGTCTGCATCGATTGGTGCTGGCGTACACGTCTGCCAATGCTTAACGATTGCATTACGTTTGGGTAATCGTCTGGCCAATTGTTCTGAACAGAAAAAAAAAGAACGAATTGCGCAATGGCGCAAGGGCTGCGGGGACAGAGCACGGCGTTCTTCCGCAATACTCCTGCCCAGGCCACCCCGAAATGCAAAAAGAATAAGCCTCTCTGGTAGCGACCACCTACTGTTCTAAACAGCTCCAGAACATACTAAATACAACAGAGAAAATACGTGACCAGTCGTGTTCATCCTTTTCCTAGTGAGTCGTCTGAGCAGTGTTAACTTTACTTCTTAGCGTGCCAGATTTTCCATCGCAAAAACTCTGATGTTGCCCTCTCACCCTCCTTCCTCTTCCTCCATTCCTACAACAGCTGAGTAAATCGCAAAGTTACTGTATTTTTCTTCTCAAACTTGGTTTGGCAGTACCCGAAACAAAGCCAGGGGAGCAGGGCTTTGTTCATTTGGAACTCAAATTGAAACAACTCCAAATATGCGCTATTTATCAAACGTAGAAAATAAAAATGGGCGGGAAGTTTTTTGATCGCGTGCCCTCAGACCAGCCACTAGCGAATAACGAAAGAGTTTGCCTAATGACTTGGGAATGTAAACTGCACCAGGCAATGGTTGAAAAAAAAACAGAGGACCAGGCGTTAAAAGCCAAGGCGCCTACTCCTAGGCGAGCCAGTTTCGAGAATGTAAGATCCGTGCGAATGACAGCACAAAGTACGGGGAGAAAGCACGGGCGCCTTACGCAGGCTTTGAAGTAAAGCCCTTCGTCAGAGAAAGGCCGCAGGTGGCCCATTTCCAAGAAAGTTTGTTCGCAGCGAAATTTATGCATGATGTGGTGAATAACCGGTGCAAAAATGCAGCAGCAGCTCCGTTTGTGGACGAGACGATGCACTTGCTCCTCCCTTCCACCGAACGAGGTAAATTCTTGCGCCCCCGCTTTATTTGAGCAGAAGGAATATCGTCTTTCCACTTCGCTTTGCCATTTGCATCACCTGTATGAATTACAGGGCCTGATTTCGCTTCAGACTTTGCCGTTTTCCTACCAGTAACTACTTATTTCTCCCGCGCATGCAATTATAAAAACTGGATCAGTTCTGTACTGTTCTAGCATTTCCTCAAGCTTTACTGAGATTATGAGAGCTGTTATTATGGCTATTAATCTGAAAAAAGTTTTGGGAAAAGCATAAACGATTCCCCCCCCCCCCCCCCCCCCCATTGCTTTGTAGAATTATATTAAAGGGACACTGAAGTGATATGTAAACATTGCGGGATTACTAGCGCAAATTGTAGTCCGGAGTCCCCAGGCCATGTTTCGACCACTCTAGGCGCGTTTACGCGATTTTATTTAGTAGAAAAACTAATTCGAAAACGCTGTCCTCCTCTCTTTACGCTCGCCCATTTTCTGTGGCGTTTTCGTGTGACGTCAGGAGGGGATGAGCTGGCAATTGGCTGCGCCACGGCTGCGCTACTGCACGGCTCCCCGGCCGACAGAGTCAGTCGGCCCAGCGTTTCGTCCGCCGGCCGCCGGTGGGTCGTCGCAATCAAGGAGGTTAAAAAAAATTGCTTGGTCGCAATTCGTTCGCTTAGTTGAAACGAAGCCAGGACACGTTTGTGAATGGAAGAATGTGCCTTTCTTTACTTGGTTTGTTTGTACACTGTATCTAGCTCCAAGTCAAGGTCGCTTCACACAAGCGCTGCACATGCGACGCTTCGCTGACTGGTACGCCAGTAGGAAAATATAAGGCCTCTTGAAGGCGGGAGAAGAGTCAGCGAAGTCAATATAGGTACTAAGCAAATAAAATCAACTGATATTTTTACCGTACAGCGTAAAACTAGGGCGCGGGAAGCACTTTTTCGCGCTGGGCGAACAAGCACAGCGGTCAGCAGCACGACTACGCATCTGCGAACGCTTTTCCGTCTACGAAATGCAATTGCTAGACGTGAGCTACTGTGGAAACTCGGGCGACGCTTACTGCACGATCGCAGTACAACAAATAGTCACCTAAGCGGCTTGAAATGCCAAAACTAAATAAAAGTGTAAACCGATTGTATAATATATACCCTATATTAGCAAGACATTCGCGTCCCGCTCCGTGGCCTAGCAGTCTGGGGCGCTAGGATTTCACCGCAAATGTTTTGCGAGTCACGAGTTCGAATCCCCGCGGGTACGTGCTTTTTTTTTGTAAGTTAACTTTTTTGTTTTCCGCCGATGTTTTCTATATTGAGTTCACCTTTTTTGGGGCCGCAACATTCCTGGCTACACGAACTAGTTCACAAAACGCGCGCAGGCTGGCACTGGCGCGCTAGCGAGTTCTCGTTGGCGTGCTGTTGCCATAAGCACCGACTGCTTGCAGGCAGTGGGCACAGTCCAGAATGAACAGACCCTTGGCCTGGTGCGAACACGCTTTTTACGGTACAGGCATGAGGGAGGCAAGCTCCAAATATGGGGGAAAAGCGCATGACATTTGGGCGTCTGCGGGTACGCGGAGGGCGTTCATGCACTGCGTAGGTCTCGGCTAGTGAATGCTACGACTACAAGCCGTCCTGGGAGGCTTATCTTGTGCATTTTACAGCCGACAACATGGCAGAAGCGCGGTACGATGATTACTGAGATATTGAGAATGCCCATCCAACAAAGCCATTGGTTATGTTTTACAGAACCGAAACCGAAACCGAAACTTGTGTGATTGCTAACCTTGGGCATCGTCCAATCACGGCGCCCCTCCTCTCAACGTCACAGCCTTAGTTGGTGCGGCCGCCGCAAACCGCGCATGGTAGTTTTTCTTCTTTCGCGCTTTGTAAAATAACTACCGATTTGTCAACCGGATAAACGATGAAAAGTGTGCTAATTTGAGCCAGTCTACGCAGTGCAAGCAAAAACGGGAGCTTGACAAATTCACTTCAGTGTCCCTTTAAAAAAGTCAACTGTACGATTTCTAGAATCGCGTTGGATGGCACACCAAGGCCTGTTGTCTCCTAAGTCACATGCCGACGTGTCGGCATGCCCATACCAATGCAGAGAATTGTCCAGGAATGAACAGGAGCTGCGCTTCACGACCGTAATGCCTCCTTGCTTGCTTGCTCACTCGCTTGCTTGCTCCGGTGGACGTTATGAGAAATTGCTGCTGCGAAAATTCGTAGCGCCACGGTATAGCCGTCGCGCAGTTCCTTTGCAAAACAGCACCCACCGTCACTGTTCCAAATTTATCTCTGTAAATCAAAGCGCAATTTGGGCTTATATTTTTGCGGTAAAAACACCGCGCACGCACGCGTGTTTGTGTGTGTGTGCTTGTTTGTTTGCGTGTGTGTGTGTGTGTGTGTGTGTGTGTGTGTGTGTGTGTGTGTGTGTGTGTGTGTGTGTGTGTGTGTGTGTGTGTGTGTGTGTGTGTGTGTGTGTGTGCGTGCGCGCGTGCGTGCGTGTTCATGTGTGCGTGCGTGCGTGCACGCTCTTATGCTCTTCGACCAGCAGTTTCCGTGTACGCGGTACGCAATGGTTCGTTCTCCGGCAGGTACATTGGATTGGATTGATCTTCTTTATTTTTTATGAGCGTGTTGACCCGGGCGCTGTCGAAATGAGAGCGACGAACTAAGCAGCGTCGCTTTAGTAAGTGGGTCAGCATAATTTGGAGTGGGGCTCTTAAAACCAAAGCCCCTTTGTTAGAAAAAAAGGGCCCATCTCCCCGCGAGGGGGACTCGAGTAAATGCGTCGCATAGGGGGTGGGTGTATTGCGTTAACGTTTAGTGTTTGGGAGTTGGTGGTAGTGAATGCGTTGTATCAGCAGCTTCTTGACGTAGTATGAATGAGTCAAGGATATAAGTCGCGTTCGTAGCCTTTCATTCTGCGTCGGTTTTGTGGCGCAGTGGGAAGAGCACCATGTACCTCGCGTTCCGCCCACAGGTAGTGAATGCGTTGTATCAGCAGCTTTTTGACGTAGTTTGAATGAGTCAAGGATATAAGGCGCGTTCGTAGCCTTCCATTCTGTGGCGCACTGGGTAGAGCACCATGTACCTTGCGTTCCGCCCGCAGGGTCGTGGGATCGAAACCAGGCGCCGGTAACTATTATTTTTTTATATAGTGTAGGGGGAGGGGTGCGGACCTGTTGTTGAGAGCGAGGAGGGTAGCGTGATGCGGGAGAGGAGGAGTGGGGGAGAGGGCGCACCTGGAACGGCTGTTGCGGACGCCGAGGCACGCCGACAACGCCGGGTGACATCGTGAGTTAAATAAATGCTCTGCATTTAAAAGGTGCTCAAAACGCGAAGCTTTCTTCACTCTAAGAAAAAAGGGCAGAAAAAGGGAGGAAAGCGAGGCTTTTCTCCCCTGGACCACCGAGATTCTCCCTTTAGCTAATTACACGTAGCGCCCTCTGTACGGCCTCTACGAAACACCGAAACGGGGGAGGAAATATTCTCCCCTGTCGTCTGCAATCTGCTGTAGGCGCCGACGCCGAAAAAAAACCGTTCATCGTTGCACTTTGGCTTTCGCCGATCGGGCGCATACGACGACTACGAGCAACACCGCCCCTGCGATGTGCTGCTTGCTTGTTTTCTCGTTGCCTTTCTTTTTATTATTACCATGTGCCCGCCACGCTAACGCACGGCTCGCCAGCTGTGTGTTTGAAGCACATTCTGTAGGCACCGCTGCATGGTTGCTGTGGGCGACTCGCCTGCGCCCTGTTCAACGTTACCACTGCATTTGTGGACGTTTTATACTGACGCCCAAGGGTAAACGAGGTCAGCGATGATAGCAAACTGCCCCTTTTTTCGTCAACGAGCACGGACCGCAGCGTATTGACGCACCAGTTACCACAACAAAACGCCCCCATTCGGTAACATTTTTTGGATTGGATTGGATTAGATCTGTAGCTATACCCCTTTGAAACGGGTTGACACTCCCCGAGAACACCCGTGAGTGTCATAGCAGGTTGATTATACTTCTGCACCTGGCCCCCCACACCTATTGTTTCCCACCCACGCCATTGTCCGGCTCCTTCACACCTCTAGTCTACGCTTAGTCCGGTCGATCATGGCCGTCACTGCTTCTCGATCACGTCCATCACTAGTAGACGCCGCGTCCCCTGACGGCCCAGTCTGTCCGAACCCCAATGCCTGCTCCAGCGACACCCCACTGGGCTGCTGGGGCTCCAGCCGCGGGCAGGACAGCACGACGTGTTCTATCGACTCCTCTTCTTCGCCACAGAGTTCACAGATGGCGCTCTCCGCCGTCCCACATGACACCTGCCACCGCCTTGTTGACCCTTGTTGACATCTTGGCTGAATGCTTGCCAGACCAGCGGTGCGCTCTACGCTAAAAGAACGAAGGCGAGGCAATGAGTGTGTCATTACCCAAACATACCTGCCGTACTGTTTCGTGGAACGTTTTTTCTTCTTTGAGATATTTTACTGCTTCTTACAAAACGGCAAATTAAGAAAAGTTTGCAATTGCACGGGTTAAATTTGATGAAATAACAAACACACCTAAGGCTTACGCACTGCCGTGGGTTATCGAAACAATCAACGATCTCACTGTTCCTACCTGCATTCTCGGCGATGAGGGTTATAAATACTTTGTCGCCGTTTCAATGTTTAGTTGTGGCTTATGATCATGCCATGCAGGAAAGAAAAGGTTAGGAGAGGCCCTGACGTCACATTTGTGAAGCCGAGACCCGCCATGACTTGAGCCCACGGAGCCCAGCACTCTATCCCATCATTCTTTGCTGTCTCCGGTTTGATTTGACTAACATGGCGTCGCCCTGCCCTCCCGCTTCGAAGCGAAAACAGCTTCGTCGCTAATTCCTCGGTGCGATATCATCTTCTAAGCTGTTGATTTCGCCTTCAATTTGCCCATTCTAACCCTCACCCAAAGTTTCAATCGAAAAACGGCCTTCGTTTTTGAGATAGAAGGACGATTTTTCAGCTCTTAAGCCTGGCAAAGTAGTGTTTGTCGTCGTCATAGCAACAGGCTCGCGCGATGGCGAACGCAGACGCCTCCGACGGCAGAGTTTTCAAACTGGCCTAATCTAAACACGTTTGCCGTAGCGACTGCGCTGGTTTGCAAGCGTAGCGAAGCAGCCACATACCAAGCGCCTTAAAAATTTGTCCGTTCTATTCGCCCAAATTTGGCCGCCGCAGTTGTAAACGAGTAAGCAACATTGTCCATGGGCTCAAGAAAATTCACGTGACTTCCTCCACACTTTTCGCAATGCATTGGGGTGCTAGGGGCCTCTCCTGAGTATTCTTTCCTTCATGGATCATGCGGACATGTGAAAAGTGCACTATATGTGGTGGTGTATACGTGTATTATGCTTGCGATGTTGTGTGTTGTGTGTATTGTGCGTTGGCAGTGCCTTTAATGAAGTGTATGTCGCTGTGTCGTGCTATGTTTCTTCCCAATATGTGACCGCCCACATGCGGCCTCCGTGATGTTGGCTATATACGTCATCCATAAAGGAAACCAAGGAAACGCCTTGATGTAAGTGCCCACTGATGGTGATGCTTAGTAGCTGCCCCTCCGCACCCCTACTTTTTTTTTGCGTCATCTATCGGTCATTTTAAAACGTTTACGATTGCTTTACTTCGAGCACGCTAGAGGGCGAGCATTGTCGAGGATGCGATAGCGACGGATACGTTTTTCGTGTTGCTGCGTTGCTGCATTGCCTTTGCGCTGAGATTTACGATTGCAGACGATCCGCGTTTTGATGCATCGGTTGTAGCAAGGTAAGACGACTAACAACGAGTGGTTGTTCTCAAACGGCCGCATTGGATGCTTGTGATCTCGTGTGAGGTGAACGGCGGGGTTACGAGCCTTTCGGAAATAAAGGCGGCATTTTGAAAGCAATCGGTATGACTTCTACTGTGTTTACGGCGGCGCGTTCGCTCTGAACGCGTTTGCGGGGCGCGCTGCGAGACGAATGCAATTCGCGCATATACGATTGGCAAGATCGCTAGCTAACTGCAGTTCTGGTGCTCGGTAGGTAATTTCTTGGTTATTTTAGCGCATTTTAAACGCACACAACCACAGTAACCTACTTATTTGTACTTCCTCGATCCTCAAACCGATCAGCTCGCTAGGCCTTTCTCGCATGACAAGCCTTGCTTGGGTGACGCTTCCAGGGGAGGAACACTCCTCCATTAGCTCACGAAAGGGGGAAATCTTCCTCCACTCCTAGGGGTAGAAACACGCTCCTCCCTCTTAAAGGGAGAATCTTTCTACCTCTTAGGGAGCAATATATGATACATTCCTGTTTCACCCTTAAGGGAGAAACTACCACACCCTTTTTTCTTAGAGTGTTCCATGCAAAATGAGTGAAGGTCAAAGCCCAAAAGCCCAAAATCCCAACTGCTTCGACCGTGTCGGAATGGCGCAATCGTATAGATGCCGGCTTGATAACCCGAGGGACCCAGGTTCGATTCCAGCTAAGACAAGCGTTTTTTTCTTGAGTAGCTTCGTGTGCCTTCGCTTACCATCATCATTGTTTTGTGAAACCCATTGTGTAAAGTTAACTTGCCTGCATTGCGTTTTATTCGAACGCATGACGCCAGCAGTGAAGCACAAAAAGCTTCGCTTTAAAAACCCCATATTAGGGCAGTCACACCGAACCTGATAAGGCTACTGGAACCATTTGGGGAAGCGGCGGCGTCAAGTTATTTTTACTGAAACTGCGAAGGTTATAATTATCCATGATACAGACATAAATTACCGTGACCATGGTTAAGCAGTCAAACGCACTGCATGCTGGTGGATGAGGGCGTAATTTGCTTGATTGCAACTAGATTGGATTGGAGTGGCAGTGGCATGACGCCACGACGAAACTGGAAATTACCAGTGCATGCTTTAAGCCAGGTATGCTGTAGGGATTGGTCTGTGTAGCATGCTTCACGCATCCCAATGATTGCCTGGCGGAAGCTTGCGCTATTTTAACGGTAACAGTTACTTTCTTTTTTCACTTTCGAAAAGATTGTCTGGCTACGTCCAATGCGAGCCTGCATGCCAAGAAGGAAGCGTGCAACTGAGCCGTGAATCTCTGCATGGTGCGAGAAGATTGTATTCACCCTGGGCCGTCGTTATATGCGAATAAATAGGCGAGCACGTTCGGGTCAGGTGTGCTTTTCAGATGGAGGCGAAAAGCGAAAACGCCCGTGCGTCGAGGTATCGGCGCACGTTAAAGATCCCCAGGTGGTCAAAATTAACCTGGAACCCTCCACTACGGCGCGCCTCATCGCCCAGGGGTGGCTTCAGCGCGTTAAACCCCACAATCAATAAACGGCTCCGATGAAGTCTCCTTTTACCGTCCAGATCCTTGCGGAAGTCCCCAGAGCTTCTATTAATATACTCCATTTGAGGGAAAACTGTAGCTCAAGTGCCGAGCCACCCTTGGCGCATATATGGGTATTGTATTGGCCTCGGGCCGATGGCAGTCCGGAAATAGAGGATTCGATGGATAGTTAAGAGCTACAAGGTCCCGGTTCGTTCATTGCAATTCGGGGGGGAATGGAGATCACAAGAACAGACTTAGAATGAAAACATTAAGGCTGCATTTTGCACGCTGATCATGCCTAAGGAGCTACGAACAGGCTCATCACGTGTGTCGGTATGGCGACATCCCGTTCCCAACTGGTTACAAACGCGGCACTTCCCGCATGCACCAAGCGCCATCTACTGGTTTTCTCGAAACACTCCTTTTCTTTCGAGCCTATAGGGGCAGAGGCGCAAGTTTCGACACCAACGGCGTAAGTGCTATGCCCAGCAATGAACTCTTCTCATAAACCAGTGATTTGTTTGTAATTGTAAACTGCTCTCTCAACTTATGGCCTCCGAGATCACACCGCGCGCGGGGTGATCTCGGAGGCCAAGGTGTGTTCTACGCATTCTTTTTGTAAGTAAGGGTGTTTTTGTCTCTCTCAGGTGTGTTTAGGGGTGGGTGCGCGGCAAAGCAGCACGTTTATTTAACGTTCAGCATTGCAGCGGAAGTGCTGAGCTCGATACGAAATATCGCGTCGGTATGCTGGGGGCAAGCGGACGCCTGTTTCCATCGCAACGCTCGGGATCTTTCGCTATGACGTCTCAGGATGGCCTTACCTCCGCACGGTGAGATTCATTCACTGTTAATATTAAAAATCGTTCAAACGTGCTGCAATTTTTTATGAAGACGGATTTTTCGGTTCACAAATATGACGCATAAAAAACTGCCAGGGGAACATACCGGAGAATAGGTATCCCTGTATTCTCATTTATAACCCAGTACTCGAGAAAGATTTCGGGCTCGCTTCAAGAATTCGTTGCACCCGGCCGCTAAGCAAACGTTTCGATAGGGAGCCATTACTTAGCAGAGCTTTCACATTAGGCTCGCGCTTCATAATTCATCAGGGCGGCCCTTTCTTACCTTCGTGGCGCTATTTACTTAAGTTATAAGAACGCATGAACATTCTTTTAGCTTTTCCGTAGAAAGCAGTCGTCAACCGATGAAAAGAAAAAAAAAAGCTGCTGCAAAAGAACCCCACGTTCGTGAAGGCTGTAGTAAGCCTGGTGTACGAAGACAGAGGCACCGAGCGCTTTTATCGAGATTGCGGATACTATTCCCTTTCATCTTTCAGGGACGATAGAATTCTCGCTATTATTTAAAGTGAGCGTGAGGTTCCACAAACGACCTGCACAGAGCGAAGCCGAACAGTGACTGAAATGACGAAAACAAATTACATAAAACATTTATCCATCCGGCAAATGCCAAAAATTCAGAGCTGCCGCGAGGTGAGGAGTCAGCAAGAAACACACCTAAAATGTGCGCAAATAGGTTGCGAACGGTCAATCTCCCTCCCGTATAAAGCAGTTTAAAAAAACAAAAATTTCAAGGGGGCGCTTAAGTCTGCTTATGTGCTTGGAAGGCGAAAGAAAGCCTAGGGATACTTAGTAACATTTTCTTTTCTGCGCATCGCATTTGCCTTTCTTGCTTCGCTTTCATTTTTGTGTCCCTTGCGCGAATTTATCCGAGCGGCTTCTTTTCCGCTACACCGTGTTTGCGTCTGTCTGTTCGCTTTCATTTTGTCGTCTTACTGCCTGAATTACACAAACAAGCTGATTCTGGGGAAGTTGTGGCGTGTGGACTGCACACGCCACAACTTCTCCAGAATCAGGGTTCTGTGTGGCTGGAGCGCACTTGTTCTACTCACGTGCTATCACGTTCACGTGTCACGCGGCACGCACTAGGCTACACCTTTTACGTTTTCAATTCACATTTTTGTGATTTCTGTTAAACGGGCCCATTAACCCCTCAAAGCTTCCGATTCCGGGTCAATCCCCAAAGTGGGCATGTGTTACGAAGAAAGAAACAGCAACGACATTAACACTTTGTTCCTCCGCTCGGAACGTCCACCACCACCTTCGCAACGTGAAGAAAGAGTGCTGGGATAGCACAACCGGTAGAGCATCGGGTGGTGCTGTGGACACCCGGCTTCTAATTCTACCGGATAACTCGTGTTTTTTATTTGTTACTCTTTGCCAGGAACCATTTTCTTGACCAGACAACAACGACGCTTTTCGCCGTTGTTGTCAGGCTTTCGCCTTAAAATTGTTCCAAAATCTCTTCGAAAACAGAAGAAACGGTGGAAACAAGCAGAGTTTCTGTTCCGAGCTGCCTTGCACACTGGTAGAGAGCAATAAGCTTGGACAGAAAGAACATAGGATAACTTTTGCTAACAGCTTAGTGAGGTTGTTGTGGCAGGGCATGCATCAAAATGTGTAACCGCGAGATCCAACTAATGTATGGAGCAGTTATTTTACGTACACTGGTTCACAACGGCCGGCACTTGGTACATGCTCAGCATACTTCCCCAGAGACGGAGAGAATGTACCGACGTTTCATGTAGCTTAGGGCGGGCAGCGGCATGAGGTGAGGGCAGGGACGAAAAGGGGGGCCTCGCAACATACCTCATTTGCCGCTCCAGGGGTGCCAAGGAGGCACGAACGAAGTACATGAATGAATGGAAGTATGCGTTTGAGTCGAGTCGATGGCAGGGAAGCAGATACCCCCCCCCCCCCCCCCCTCCCCTTACACCCTCAGCACACAACCACGGCCGCTCGATGGAAACTAGGTCCATCGAGCGGCCGTGACACAACAGGCGCACGTGCGCGCTCATACACACGCACGCACGTACGCACGCAGACGCTTCCTAGATCAGGCCAGCATGGGTTGATAACTTCCGGAGCTTTATTTTTTCGCCGTTTACATTGATTGATTGATTGATTGATTGATTGATTGATTGATTGATTGATTGATTGATTGATTGATTGATTGATTGATTGATTGATTGATTGATTGATTGATTGATTCATTCATTCATTCATTCATGCGTAGTGAAATTTGGTGCCAGAACATTTATGTGTGCTTCCTTAAGTATCGAATCAACTATGAACGAATATTATTGAACCGATGATGTTATTAGTAGCAAAATTTCGCGCTAGAACTTTTATGAGTGTTTCCTTGCCGTGCGAACAATTAATGCATTCAAACCGAACTAATGATATTTTCACCGATCAGAACTCCGTGTTATCCCGAGAAAAGGATGCACAGCTCTATAACCCTCTAGAAGGCACAGTTATGACTATTATTAAGGATAGCAAACTGGGCCACAGCCTGGTTGACATTCCTGCCTTTCGTTTACCTTTATTCCTTCCTTCCGCCTCCATCTGAAAACAAGCCACCACTGCCGGGATTGAACCCGCGTCCTTAGGCTCAGCAGCACAACGTCTTAGCCGCTGAGCGACTGCACGGGATAAAGTTCAGAAGCCTATTGCATTTTTTTCGTCAAATAAGTCGGTATGGTATGGGGCCTAATGTTAGCGCTGCGGAACTGAGATTGGCAGAGGTGATTGTTATGTTGAGTTGATGTTGTCCCTTAGCCACCAGCGGGTTTTTTTTACGCCTTTTCGTGAACCAACACGACAGAGTGAATGTGCAAGCATAGGGAATTTCCTTAGCCATGGTCGCGAAACTTGGCTAGCTCAACTTCAAACGTATTGCCTTATAACGTGTACGCGTCGCATCCATCCCCAGTGTTTTGAGAAAGCTGACCTTGCGGCTCTTATTTATTGCGTTGAAGCCTAGCATAAACTCCAGTCCCTGATTCTTATTTTCATTGCGCCATATATCACCGATCCCTCTTTATGTGAAAGACAAAAGGCTTTCTTATTGTATGCGTATTTTATTTCTAAAAGGCTAAAGGGAAAATATTTCGCTTAGAAAATTTTCCTTCATTTGTTTTTTTCAGACACCTCAAACGCTTTTATAATAAAGATACTAAGCGCATCCCGCCCTTCGATCAAGTGGCAACGAAATACGCGAAGCAAATATTACTGCTTCAAGTACATCAGGTAACTTAGAAACTCCCTCAAACTTCTCCTCCCTCTCTTTCGCGCGTTGTTCCATATGCGGCCATGTCTTGCGCGCATTGTTACACAAGCAATATCGCCCCTTTTGACCGGCTTTCTTACATTTGCTGCAAAAAGCGCATTCCATGGCCTCTTTAAAGAACACGGCAAAAGGAAAGCAGCGCACAAGAAAGCTAAATGATTTGCTCCCGCGAGCCAATCTCAGAGTCGTTCCGTGCTGGCGATAAGTAAAGCTTTCGAAATACTTACAGTCACGAAGGAAAGAGGGATTGCGTATTATCTGCCCTGCTGCAGAGCCTCTTTAAAAAACATCTCGGGTCACTTCAGTACTGTAGAGAATGGCCAGAGCCTCTCTCTCGCTTCTATTTTATATTACACGTGGAGTGAGGGCGCCGGCCGAGTAAAGTTTTAGACTACCGAAAAATGTACGGCCATCACCCACCGGCCCAGATGAGGGCACTACTACGGCTGCTGCCATAGATACAAACCTGAACTGCCTGGAGCATTGGTTTAGTGGCTACAGCGTTGCACTGCTGAACACGAGTTCGATACCTAGCTCCCGTGGTAGATTTTCGTATGCAGGCGAAAAAGAAAAATGAAAGAAGCTCACACTAATGCGTAAGACTTGAAGGTAGCGAAGCTGTAAGAAACAGTACCGTTTTCCTCTTTTTCGCCTCACAGCGTTGTTTAAGCCTCGCCGCTGTACGAGGGACTTCGGCTGGATGTTCGTCTTCCTCTATCGCGCATGGTTCTGCGCCGCATGTGGCCTCGTGGTCTTCCTTCGTGGCGCGCGCTTATCACTGCGGCGGCGGCCTCCTCGCCTTCCTCCGCCACGTCCCGCGCACGGGTCCCGCGCACGACTCCTTTCCCTCATCACCTATCTCTCCCCTGCCGCCTATCTCTCCCCGTTATCGGACTGCTGCTCCGCGCCGGGCGCTTGTGGAAAGAGGTGTGGTTTGACCTCTAGTGCTCAAGGGCAAAACTGGTCACTCCGCGAAGACTGCCCGATGTAGCGTAGTGTAGCTTGCGTTACAAAAACGCCCAAGTTCCGATATGTAGGCGCACGTTAAAGATCCTAAAGTTGCCTAAATAAATCCGTGGCCCTCCACTACGTTGTGCCACTTAGCCCAGGTGCGGCTTCGGTGCGTAAAAACCAATTTGAACTGGGCAAACCCGCACTTGCGTCGAAACGACTACAACAATCTCCTGCAACAAACCTTATGCACGTGAAACCCACACGATTTCAAACTCCCAATTGAACAGAAAACAAGAAATGAAATGTTAATAACTTGAAGACCGTACTCCCCCTCTAAAATGCGGATGAGACCCCATACAAAGTCTAAGTTAGAAAGAAGACGTTAACTTACAATGACAGAAATCTAACAAACTTTGCTTAATTTATACTCTGTAGTAGGAAATACTTTGGTAGTTGTTCATGTTCAAAATTGTTGATACGTTAGTCAGGAACTGAGTTTATACACTCAAACGCAATCCTGCAATTCAATTTTACTACAATGCACCTGATCGGCCAATACAAGCAGCCGCAATGAAATTCAAAGAATGACGATGTCAAGCATACGATTTGACTCGTACGTTCTGCCTGCGTTGCGGCATCCCGCAATGCAAAGACTGACGTTCTGCATTGCGCAGTTCCTCAGCGCAAATAACATTGTTGAGTAGAATGGCATGCAGATCGCTGTCGTACACTACACTGGCTTTGTCCCCAGCATTAATTAATTCATTGAGTGCATTGTGGGGAAGCTGAACTACGGGCATGCCTTAGACTGGGGAATCAACCGTCGAACATCTGTAATTTATTATTTGCGTAAAGAAGTGTCCTCTGAAAATCACGAAGCCGCAGGTTTACATTACCTCCGTGGTATTTGTACGCCACCAAGGGAAACAAGTTAACCGCGGAAAATAACTGAAGAAAAATAAATCTCTGAACATACATAAAACATATTTTGCGCTAAAAGCCCTGATGGCGTTGCACCTTTTGAATGTACTTGTGTTGTGTGCGAGAGTTCGCTATTTACCATGTGGCGCATAACCTTTTCTCAAAAGAGAAATCCAGCTTTATTTTCAGTTCAGGCGTACACAGGCCGACGTATTTTATTTGTGACCAAAGAGCAACATACTTGCAACGTAACTTTTAACGAAAGTAGCATGCTCCATGGTGATACTTCTCTTTCTACTAAGTTTGCAATCTATTGAGCTTTGACGATGTAGATAAATATCTAAGAACAAGTGCATTGCACTATAAAATCAACCCTCAGGACATAAATGTGCTGTCAAAAGCGTTCGCCACAAGCTAAACGCCTTTACTCACACAGTTTTAGTTATACATGTCGCAAATGAAAGTGAGAACCAGTGGCGAGCATAGAGTACGCGTTAAAGGGGCCGTGAAAGGCGTTTTGAGCACACTACATGAACTTGCGCAATCGTTAGGTTTGGTGGTCAAGGTCAGCTGTGCCAAGTATAACATTTTTACGTGCAGCGAAAAGCTCACACTTTCCTTCCAAAGTTTGTTGCCACTTTCACACCCTTTCCTGCATGTTTTTAGGCTCCGCCGTCTTGCTCTGTGCACGTCATCGATTCCCCTATGCGCGTCACGAGGCAGAAATCTTGCAATTCTACGATTTTTTTCTCTCGCTTCCGGCGAAGAGAAGCGTCGTCTGCTAAGTGTTGATGGGTCGCGGCGCCGCCTTTGGTTAATTGCCGCTTCCTGGAGCACGCTTTACGCTATTGTGTTCGTCCATATTAAACTGTTTTGCTCTATTACCACGCATCTCCTTAAGGCGCGTTGGCTAGGCCGACACGACGCCGACGACACGACGCCGACGCCGACTCCCAGTTAGCATACCGCATTGTCACACGACGTCGTCGGCGACACGAACACGTCGGCCGACCGAAAGTCCGCGTGGTGTGACTGGCTCGCTGACCGAAGACGCCTACAATACGGATCGGCCGAGCGGTCGTCGGGAATCGATCGAGAACCGAAAACTGAGCCCCAACAACATTCGTGCCGTAATGAATGCGGCTCTGTTCTATTAGTTCTTAGAGTGCAATAAACATAGAAAGTCCATGAAGTTCATACAACCCAGCACTAGCGCTTATGCGATCCGTATTTCGGCTTACGATGCTTCGGCTAATCGCTTTGGCGACAATTTGTTTCCCGGAGTTGCAAACTGCATATTCGTGTGCTACCAGCAACGCTTGTAGAAAATATAAGCTCAGTCAAGAGAAGAAGAGGAGTTACGAAAGGCTTATTAGGCAATAAGGAATCAATATCGACCACAGTTTTCCGGGTAACGCGTAAAACAAAAGCACGGCGAAACCGCAGTCGCCGCCGAAACACCGATGTTGCTGGAAATCGGCTATGCTGGGGTCTTCATGAAACCTTAGTGAGCAACTGTTATTCAAGAAATGTTCAGTTAGCCCGCCAGGAATTCTTGAAATCAGGTAGAAAACATTGATGTGGCACACAGGAGGGTAGGTCTCAATGTAGTATACAGGTTATTTGCGCGCAATCGTAGTTTTTTTGTTGCACAGTGGACGAAAGCCTCGCGCCACCATAATGAAAGTACCGGGTTCAAATCCCGGTATGGTTTTGCTTTGCTTTTTTTTCTACCGTTGCAAATGGCATTGTTTGCGAATCGTATTCGCGAATCTAAAACAAAACATTTTGTTTGAACTTGAGAACTACCATGTCAAACGTCGGTGCATCGTTTAAGTCGTAGGCACGATCTGTTCAGCTTTAAGTTTTAACCTCGTGCTTTGTATATATAAAAAGGCAATTCTACTTTCAGAGGAATAAATATTGATTTGTGTATTTTTCAAAATTGGTATGTCTTTATATAGAGTCAATATAGTTTCATCCGACCCAATTAAACAAGACACAAAGTTGCCGGTGGTGGGGGGGGGGGGAGGGGGGATTGTGGGGTTGCGGCCGGCAACCAAACCCTCCACATATCGCAACTGGGAGCCCCGAGCACCTAAAAAAATGAACGAACAGCCTTTATAGACAGAAAAGGGGCTCCAAGCCATCAGGGGAAAACGCGAGGGTGGAATAATTGTTTTGTGCCATCATATGCACCGTCGACAAAACCGGCAGGCGCGCACGGCCTCAAAACTCACAACACTCTTCCGATACTGCTCGTGGTATCTGTCACTGTGTACTTGTCTAGTAGTTGATAAACGCAGGGCCGCGTAGAAATTTCCCGGGAAGTAAGAGAGGGGGGGAGGGGAAACTGAAATGCACGACGCACTCTCTCTACAAAAATTCCCTGTGCCGTACCGTGCAACCTCTCCGATGCTTTTTTGTTAGCGTTATAAATGTTTAGAACCGACCGATCGGAATAACGGAATGGAATACTACTATTGCATATGTACGCGCGGGCATGTCGTCAAGCTCGACATTGGGGCGAACGAGCGGCCAATTAAGCAATATATAAACCGACCTCGGTTCGGAACGCCTGTAAGCACCTACTCTAACAAATTTTGAGGCCATTATTTAGTACTTCAATCTCATATTTTAGACTCCCATATGTGCCAAGAAATGTCGTTGTCGCGAACGCGCGGTGACAGGTTCGTTCACTTTTCGCGTGATCTTTCGGCATGATGTGGAAGCGTAACAGTCCCGCCCCATTCCTTCGATCAGCTTTTCCAGCCGTGAGCGGAGTGCGGGATTCGTAAGCAAAATGATAAGAAAAACGGCCCGAACGGAACGCAGAAAGTCAGACGGCCCCGTCCCAGAGCGATGCTGAGGCGCAGAATATTGCAGTGGCAGGCGACGCCCGCGAACGGGTGTTCTTGCAGACGTCACCGAGAAGCGAGGCATCATGGGCAGTCACGCTCGCGTGGTGTGAGGAGGTGGACGAAACGAGGGAGAATCGCGGCGCAGGCGAAAATGCCATGTTTTGATTCGCTATATCTCCACTAATACTAATCGTTTTAACAAAATTCTTAAAAGAGGTGATTACTAGGACATTGATTTACCTGAAGATGTGAACACCCATCTATCAGAAAAACCTCTTTCCGGGCCCCTTTAAGCAAGTGATGAAAGACTTGATTAACAAAAATGTCGGATATTACCTAATTAGGTATGCCCGAGCAGACATAATAGCATCATTATCTCTATTTATTCAGCCTTACTGATCCCTTTATTGACGAAACGCATGTAAGGTAAAGGTGACACCTGATATATTCATTCCAACATTTTCTGGGCATGATTTTGTAGGCGGCCGACGAGGTTTTGTGGCCGAGCCAACGTTTATTTAGGGCGCAGCGGCTGTGCCATGGCTAGGACGAGGTGCGGAGAACCGGGTGCCGTTCCAAATGTGTGCCGAGCGTGTTCTATGCGCGATCCAGGTGATCCTGATGATGATGGCGGCGCTACAATTACTTTAAAAAAACACTTATTTCCATATACGCGTCCAATGTGTTATTGAAATTATTTTCATATTATTGGGACCATTAAGGATAAAACAAGTGGTAGTACTCTGCAGTTGATATCCATTCCTACTGCTACGGTAGTTCAAGTGGCAAATGCTTTCTACTGCCAAATAACTGGCGAAGCATGTACTAAGTCCCGCAAGGCTGGAACCATAGCGAAGCTGCAGGATTTATTTCTACGTGATCACTGATTGACACACCACTACGCATTTGTACAGTTTGAAATTGTTTATTTACACGTTCCGTCGTCGCTTCGTACTGCACTAGTAGTAGCCATCGTCATATATGCATAGATATCGTCGTCTTCCTCGTGCCAAGCATCACATGCGCGGTAGCGCTTGACGACAGCTGGGGCGCAGCGACGGCGCGTAAGTGCGCGACGCATGCGCGGCGTTTCTGGAGTCGCGTCGAAGTTCCGTGGAGCAGGTGTTGCGCCATCTGTGGCGTTGTTGGTTGCTAGGCAACGCGACTCCTCGAAGTTTTCGCAAGTGTCTTTTTTTTTTTTTTTGCTAAAGCCACTGCGCGAGCCGGGGACGCTGGGTGGTAAAC
This sequence comes from Haemaphysalis longicornis, assembly GCF_048455015.1. NCBI lineage: Eukaryota > Metazoa > Arthropoda > Arachnida > Ixodida > Ixodidae > Haemaphysalis > Haemaphysalis longicornis. Next base: position 315,775,168 of record NW_027526203.1, read on the forward strand.
GCGAGGCACGCTTACGAACACTCGTAATTTTCGGGGTATTTTTAGCAGCGTTACGCGTTATACCCCACACATTACCGCCAGCTACAACAGCTGCGCGGTTAAAGCAAACTCCGAGGAATTTGAAAACACGTTGATTACCGTAAAAAGCATGCCACGGCTGAAAAACATACTGGCTCACACCTTACGGACAGTGTATTCGAAAACGGCAGCTAGACATTCCGAGCAGCGACCGCTTACTCGGGCCTCTGTTGTTACCGCGAGCGGCGAGAGCTCAAGCCTGCCACGTCCAGGCCTGTTGACTGGGCGACTGCAGCACGCCCGATTTGGAAGCGTAATGTGCGGGGGATCGCTTTAACGACCGACCAGGCGGCTTAACGCAATCTGCTGAAATATTTATTGCTACATTCAGAGGGAGCTAATGCAAAATCAATACCGCGGAAATCACTTGCAAAACCACTGTTCCCGCTTGGTTAGCTGATCCGTTGGCGGCACACAAGCACCAAGCACGGGTCAATTCGGTTTCGTTGCGAGGCTGGCTTTCTCCCCTTTCTAACGTCCAAATAGCGCCAAGCTGTGTCAAGGTGTTAGTGTTGGAAATGAAGTCATCGACTGTGAAACGGGAAGCTTCCACGTTATGCTGTCATGTCAGACTGTGATGTGGGTGCCCTCGAAAGGGCGGCGTTTCCTTAAAGGGCGAAGCGCTCATGTTAAGTGGCTCAGGGTCAATCGGACAAGAAAGGACACGGACGGTCTGTGATCAGTGGCACTGATAACGTGTACGAGATGCACTACCCAGCATACCTTTTTTTGTAGATACGGTACAGCTGCATCATGATGAGATCCTGCCACTATTCATTAGCTTCTTGCTTTTATTCAAGTGTTTTCTTTGAATTTGACCTCTATAAAATGACCGATATATCCAGGAGGACTCAAGCGTGGAAAGCGCTTCACATAGAATTAAGACATTTTTGCAGAAGCTCGCTCCTGCATTCGAAGACAATCCTGTGGTTCTGCTTTACCAAAATTCACTCAGTTGACCAATCCATGCAGTCAAAAATAAAATTTAAGCGAGTGACGATGTCGAGCATTCGATTTGACTCAAAACTTCGCTCTGCGCTGTGGCATCACGCAACGCGAGCACGACGTTCTGCTTTGCGCAGTCCCACAGCGCAGATGCCATTTGTGAGTCGAATGGTACGCACGTTGCTGTCATTCACCGAAGTCGCGGTATTGGCGCGTGGATTGGTCCCTCGGGTGCATTTTGGTGAAGCTGAACCGTGGGTTTGCTTTAGAGTGCACGTTACAAAGTACATGATACTGTGTAGTACTAAGCAATGGCTCTAGGGCAGGACCCAGATTCACAGAGACTTTTGCAGGTCATTGCGTAAATTGTTGACCTGCCACTTAGCACAACATGTACTGTATCAAAATACGAGTGGACGAAATGGAGACGCACGTTAAACATGTCCATATGAAACAAACTAATTCCTAGTCATCCGTGCACTCATGAAATGCCCCCAGAAAACGTAGCCTCGGTGCTTTCAGTCCAATTTCAGCGACATAAAGTGTGCGTTGTTAATCCCGTGCCTTGTTAGCTTTTCAGCACTGACATAACCGAGCACTGGGATTGCCTACGGATAAGCACTGTCTTTTGGGGGTTCCTAAACGTTTGTCCGAACACGCCATCTTTATTACAATTATTATGCAATCAAGATGCTAAGACACCATTGAACATTTCTCCTTACCGGCGTTTCCAAGGAACGGCGGCTGTATGAGACACGTTGAGGCAATGGTCTATCGTTTTCGTTATCCGCGTTCGCGCGAAAGGAGTGGCGAAAATGGGCTGCTTTCACCAGTAGTTTGATCCTGATTTATACTTCTGGGGGTGAGACGATCGCAACAGCATCTATAGACAGGCCTAAATGAGTAAAAGTTACTTCTAACAGAAACACGTCATGGTGAAACAGTGCGCACTAGACGAAAGCAGCGCTTACGACCGTCAGAGTAAGTGGCTTTTATTTTTAGGAAGGAACCGGCCGAAAGAAGGTGCGTCCTTCTGGGAAGAAGAGCACATATCGCCGACAGGTGCCCCGAACGCAGTACGGACGGGCTTATGTAGGCACTGGCAAATATCAAGCAAATATCGTGAAGAAGATGCGGGTCTGTATGTGGATGAAGTGCTAACGCGTGTATATTTAGGGCGATGGACGATGGTGGCGCCGAAGCATTCTAGGGAGGGGTAAACACGGTGCCCGTGAATGAAGACATAGCATACTGCGTGTGGCAGGGAGAGTGTGTCCCCATCCAACCTCTTCCACAGAAGCGTGCAGCCGCGGCGTCCCGATTCACAGGACGCGTATATGTATTTACCTTCGAGGCCCTCCTCATCTGTCAGCCTGGCACAATATTCGTGCCCAGCACTGCCGCTTGAGGAGAAGGGGAAGGTGGGGAGTAAAGTGAGCACAGCTTGCCAGCGCAACCTGTCACACACGTTTTTCTAGCAGCTTGGTTCCCGCCAAAACACAACGCCCGACGAAGCTACTCACCCAGTCCTAGTTTGAAGAGCCCCAACGTAATCGCGCCGAGGCTGCCAGACCCGTGGTGACGCTAGCGTTGGAATTCAAGAACGAGCGCAAAACAACATAACGAGTATGGAGAGCCGCCCAAACGCCGTTCTGCAGCGCCTTCTACAGGCATCGGTGAGCAGCAGCGAGCGTCCCGAGCGTACCCCTACGTTCTGGCGGAATGCTACGTAGAGAAGCACGTTCCACGCGAACCGATCAAAACCTCGTGTAGCGTTTTCGGACGTCTACTTGATCTATGATTCGAGTACGTGCCATTCCAGTTCCTAACCAGGAATGCGTGGAATTTCCGTTGCGCTTCAGATGGAGTTGTGGCTGCCTTAATTTTGGTCTTCTCCTCAGCAGGACTAAGAATCCAAGGTAAACAATAGTTCCACGGAATTAAGCGAATAGGAAACCCCCAATTACAAAGGGCAGGATCAGTGCGCAGCAGTGGGGTCTACCTACACGCCCATCTATTGTTTGGTGAGTTTTCGTGTTCCGGTAGACATGCTAGAAGGGAGCAGAGAAATAAGGATCCGTATGTTCAGTCGCGCTCTATATGACCAACAACAATCATTATTATTCAGACGACCATACCACCAAAACGATTATACAAGCCATAAACAGCATTTTCCAGTTTGGTGCCCGATGGCGTTTTAAACTAGCCGGTATGAAGCTGGAAATACTGATACAAAATACTGCAAGCCACACTGAACGCGGCTATGCATTGTTATTTAAGGGAAGAAAAACTGGCTATGCGGCTGAAACAAAACTGAAGTCGGTGCTGCGTGCGTCTACGACCCTTTAAAAAAAGAGCAGTTTCGTACTCACCTCATCCCGGCATGCAAGCATTACATCTTACGTGCAAGTGCGAACCGGGCCGAACAGTTTGCTTTGGCTTGGAGGTTAATTATTAATTCTGCCAGCAGCGTGGCGCTCGCTCGTTCCCGTGCTCTTGATTGTGTCCCCCGAGCTGCTGCGCTTCCATCAGTCGCTCTCCGCTGCTGCCGAATGGCAAGGTGGACGTAGGGCGCTCGAATGAGTATCTCGATCGCGGAGGACCAATTTCCGCACGGCTGAAGTCTCGTCGATTAAATACGCTCTCGCAAAAAGCTGCACTGGAATTGACGTGCACAAATGTGCACCTTCCCTTTGCTCTTAGCAGGACAAATAATGTCTCTCAAGGGTCCTAAGAAATGCCGGAGAGGTACAACAGGCAATAAACCAGGCAAAAAGAGTCGTAGGAGCTGGATAATCACGACAAACCATTTACCCTTTCATTGGTGGGAGTAACGCTTATTCTCCGCAGTGTTTGCCCTCTAAGTACTCAGAGTGTTCGACTGGTATTGTGATGCATACGTGTTGCACAGACGTTGCGAGTGAAACGAGTGGGCGGATGTCAGAAGACTCTGTAGGTATTTTCTTAAAAAAGAACACAAAATGAGATCCCCATTTGTCCCACATTGTGACAATGAAAGTGGAGCACAGGCATAATTTTACTCGCACTTTTCCGCACTACTGCTTAAACGAATCTTAGCCTATCTAGACGCAATGCCACCATTCCCAAGGAACTTGCTATTTAAAAGTACCCCACACCTTCATACTGGACGCATTTGCTGGAGTGCCCAAACCCTGGCACTTGGTGTTAATGTCGTGGAAAGGGTGCGCCCCTTCACATTCCATTTCAAGTCTTTTCCGGTGAATAAGAAATGGGGACACAATTCCGTTGTCTTCAGTTGTTATAAGCCGACATACTGAAACAGTTCGCACTCGTGTAATGGCATGAATCGCATTCCTTCAATTCCTTAGCGTGAAAATGGCCCTTTGCAAGTAAGTGCAAAGTGCGGCTAGCCGTATACCGAGGCGGATGGATATAGAATGCGCCAAGGGGCCATCGGAGACCTTCAGACACGAAGAACAGACCCTTCCAGATGTCATAAAACCTTAAAGTAGCCTCGACTAGCCGAAAAAAATGTACGTTGAGTTCCAAATGACCTACTGTGACCTCGTATAAAACCAGGAGCGTGCTGGTTTTATACGAGGCTTCTAACCAGTATGGATGCTTATTGAGCAGAACGATTCACGTCTACAGTAAAAATTACACCATCTTCCCGTGAGGAGCCATGAGGAGGATGCGAAGCATCATGGGGGTTCCGTGTAGGTTCCATTCTGTTGCCGTTATGTTGTTTCATTAATCGGAGCACGAATGGGAACGTAGTGTGAACCCCCATGTGGAACAGATAAATGTAGAGAAATGTAGAGACAGCGAAGAGACCGACACCCGCGTTACCTAATGGAGCACCTTCTGGTTCTCGCCTTTCTTTATTGCGTGCTGACGCCTCTACCCCGCTGCCCGTTCGTCCTCTTCTAAGGTTGAGCTGCAAGGCGCGTGGCGCTTCCCGCCACGGCTGTCCCACGGGAAATTCAACATCCTCCTCTAAAGTTTTCAGTTCGTCGTTTCCGTTGACGTTCAGCTTCGCGTGCCTTCGTTGTATCAGTAGCTTCTTGACGTAGTTTGAATGAGTGAAGGACATAACGCGCGTTCGTAGCACATGCTCCAGTCTCGGTTTGTAGCGCAGTGGGAAGAGCGCCACGTACCTCCCGTTGCGGCCAGAGAGTCGTGGGATCAAAAACCGGGCGCCGCCTAACTAATTCTTTTTATAGTGTACTGCGCTGACGTCCGGCCAAACACTGACGGGGCTGAAGAGACGTGCATGCGCTGTAGAGTGCGGACGGCGGACAACAACAAGGAAGGGAGGGAAACAGCCGCGACCATGAGATGCTTCACATCCAAAAAAACCGTTTGCACTAATTTTTTTTTATTTACTTCCAAGAAGCGTATGCGAAGCGTGAGTGTTGTGTGCGCCGCTTCACAATCCATGCTAGATCGTTGTCGAGTGCGACGCAGTGCTTCACCCTTTCACACATGACCCGCTTGAACAAGAACTGCAAATGCTGACCACTGGATCGTGTAATCATACCTGCCTCCTCCTTTCTAACGCCTCCCACTATCCTGTCCCTTGGCTTGTGGCGAGCGCCGCCGATGGTGATCTGCTTTCACTCTACCTATACACCGTCTTCACCAGGGACAAATACGGCAGGGTTGGAAATGTTCTCACGACAGCCCCATCGAGTTTCTGCGCTAATTTTCCCTGCTACCTCGAACGCAAAGACCTCGAAGCGCTGTTCATTGAATTTTCCCCTGCGGAAGCATTCTTGGGCTGCATTTTCTAGCCTCCGGCATCCCGATAAGAAGATTACATATTACTCCGAGCTAAACTTTACGCTAAACCTTGTACAAATATACTTCTTTTTAATAGCTTTAGCACTCACATCGACTGGTGTTCCTTGGACGACCCCGTTCCCCGCTACTACTGTGACGACGCCATTCTACAACCTCAGCAGGCCAAGCCCGGACATGCCAACAGCCAGCTTACACAAGCTGTCACGCGGCGCACCGACTTTTCTTGACTTGGTGGCACATCTGCCGCGAGCAGCATCGAGATTGTTTGCGTATCTGAAAGCCTTTATGACACTGACCATCTTATAGTATGCTGCAATAATGGTGCATATCCAGCACTCCTAGTAAAAAAAAATACTTCTGGGCCTCATCTCGGCCTCATTTTTTTACGATGAGTTAGTTTACTTTCAGTGATGTAACCGGCTCATTAGACTAAAAAAAAAATTCCGTTAAAAAGTTCTTGCTGTTAGAACAGCGCAAAAAAGACGCGAACAAGCCGTAAACGGGACACAGCATCTTGTCCGGGTCTTTTTTTTTTTTTTTCGCCGTTACAAGAATTATTTACCAACACGCCCAAGCTTATACCTTGTCAAAATGGCTACGTTATATACAGAACGGGAGGTGGCGGATTCCAAATAATAGAAGTACCTCACCAGTTGCTCGAGCAGAAAAGCAACCAAACAAAAACATCACAAATGGAACTAAATCCAGAAACTTTATTCGATTATGTCGATTTTAAACTGAACACAATTAAAAAATATACCAACAGTCTGCTTTCATAGCAACATCCGAAAGCGATAACGCTACAATTCCCTGAAGCGCAAAGTGCTCTTACCAGTTTGGCTGTTAGTGAAGGTTGAAAAAAGGTCTACAATCAACACTCACGAATATAACATAATTAGCTTAGTCAGGGCTTTAAGAAATAGAAACGAGTAGGGTCTAACAAATAAGCGCTAGACCCACGCTGCGCTGGGCGAGAATGTACGCAAAACCGACGTTGGGAGACTCTTAATTTAATAACGCTGCTGCTCTGTTTTTAACCAAATCTCCAAGTTAACTTCAGTTTTAATAATTCTATAAAAAGGCTACAATTTTGCTCACTTATTAATAGAATAAATATTTGAGATGTGGTAAACTTTATAAAGATCCACCGGGGGTATGTTTCAATCACTGCTCTCGCTCTTATTTCGGTGACTTATATTCCCGATTGTGCCGTTTGTTTTTTAGCAGGCAGATTCAATAAAGGACTAATGGGTAGATCCACTACAAATGATGATTTACGATTACTGCGGCCGCTGGTTTATTTAAATTCATAAACCCCACGTCGATGTTCGTGCTTTTCAGTAGCTCCGCTCTCCCCTCATTCCTTCGCTTGACGCACCACGCAGTGAGTGAGAGAGCCGCAACAGCTCCCGCCGACTCATTAGGCTAAAAAATCTTCGCACGTGGCTTTGACGCCTTCCGAGCGGTGGCATGAACAGGTGCGCACTCCCCCGTCTCGCTGCACTGGGCGCCCAAAGGCAGGCCCGCGATCCCGCGGCACGCACGCGTCAGTGGACGCGCGCACGGGAACACCGCAGAGCCGCTAATTTCGTCAGGCGTCTCTGCTAATTCCGCCAGCTCAATCGCTCTTGCCGCGCGCTGGCGGGGCCCTGTGCACACGCGCTGCGAGGCGGTGGTTGCCGGGCGAGACCACGCGTAAAACGCGCCGAACCGTTTTCTGGTCCCCCTCCTGTTCTCTCCCCCGCCGTTCTCCTATATTTTTGCTCGGGGGGGATCCCAGCCGCGCGGTGTTTAGGCTTCAGCGCCTAGGTGGCTATTTCTATCCTCCGGAAGGTCTGCACCGGAGCTGCGGGCGGCCGATCTTTCAGTGGCGAGCGTCCAGTGCAGGCTGCTCTCCCAAACGGTGCCCAGGCGATCCTTAATTGCCGTCGTAAAACGCACGCCACCATGGAGCCAACCATGCAGACCGTCCCCACGGCAAGCAAGAAGAAAGTAACCCGGGCCGAGAGAAGGAAGAAGCGGCGCCCCGGTTACTAATGTTCTCTCGCGCTCCAGCCGCCGCCTAATCACCGCCGGCGCATGCGGGAAAACCAATCTCTGATGGCGCGTTACTTCTTTAGACGAGAGAAAAACACAACGAAAGGGCCTAGGCGGTGAAGAAGGGAGCGCGGGCGGGAGCGCAGGGCAAGGTCAGGGAGCGTTCGAGGGCAGAGACAAAAGCCGCCCGCTGACTGCCAGCCACCGAAGGCAATAAAATAAAAGCAAACGGGTCGAATTTTTCTTTCACACCCGTTTAGAAAACACCAAGAAAGACCCAAGTGGCGAAACGGGACAGACGAAATATCAGTCTCTTTTGACGGGCGTGATTTGTGTAATAAGAGCAACTTCTCGTTCTCAGCTGTTGTCGATGCATCCGCATTTACTGGCAAGGTGGGTGCGGAGAAGTTGTGGTGACTGGTTTCACGGAACCACGCACAAGAGGATGCTTCTCCTCTGAGCTTACTTTAAGTCCTTCGAATCAGTGCGCATTTTTTTTAGTGACTTTTGCCTGTAAATGTCAAGGTTTTTTCATGTCGCAATCAAATTCGTGTGCTGAACGCAGTCACCGCTACTGCTTAGAGGGGTAAAGGGAAGAACAGAAGACGAGTATGTATCGCACGCACGCAATACACACACACACACACACACACACACACACACACACACATATATATATATATATATATATATATATATATATATATATATATATATATATATATATATATATATATATATATATATATATATATATACGGGGGGAGGGTAAATTACGTCAAACCGAGAAAATCGAACAAAATTTGAGTTCTGGGTCCGATCCGCACTTATGACCTTCGGATGACTTGTTTCAAAGTCTAAAAATTGGGCTCTATCTTTTTATGTTCACTGAATGGGCTTCTCATAGTTATTTATGATAAGCTATATTACTATTACTGTGTGTGTGTGTGGGGGGGTGGCTGGGAAAGGGGGGGGGGGGGATTGCGTGCGCGCCAGAATTTTCAAAACATTATGATTGCTATTTTCCCGTCCTACGCCGTTCACAAAGCTGACAGAAGGCTGAAAATTAAGATTGAGCAAAAGCCCCAGCTTCATAGTGAGGAGAAGTCCTTGGTTGTTTGTATACATAGATCACTGCGACCTCGTTTACCAGTAACATACCTTATCGCGAAGGGGTAATATAATCGGGGAATTGTCACAGTGGTAGTTTACGGAGAAATACAAAGATACAAGTAAATTGCAAACACTCTGAGTGGGGTGTATGAATGACAAAAATTGTCCTTGGAGAATAACGGTAGGTGTCCTCAAAACTTCCCACTCGAAAAGTGTGCTGAATGCGCAGTCATCGGTCATTATGTATGTACAAATTTTACGGGTGTGCCAGTGTTAAGTTTTATTTTATATTTTCAGGTTGCTGCCACAGGCAGTGAGAAATGTATTAAGAAGGTGGCTTCCTTTTTTTTTTTTGCAGGTATTGGTTTCGCATAACCGTGGTCTACAGCACTACAAGTTCACCGCCCGAAGCACGTACAAGGCCCTACAAGTCATATGCTGATCAACCATGGAGAGGAGAGGAGACAGGAGAGGCCCGTTATAAATAAAGCGACCGGAAGAAGTTGCACGAAGAAATTCAGAAGTTTCGCAGCTTTCGTTCGCACCAGTGGCCTGGAGACGTGTGGACAGGGAAAGCTCACATCCGGCTCCTTCTCCCCCTGTGCACATATTTGGCGCACCTCTTACTGCTGGGTCTTCCGCACTACACCAGCGCTTCGTTCAACAATGTAAGCGCGTGAACGTCATGACTAGCGTCAACAAAAGAAAAACAACAACAAAAACACGTCGCCTAGGCTTTCCTATAATAGCAATATTTGTATTGCTTTTTCACAGCATCTCCAGGCATTTTTTTTTGTCTTTCAAGGAAGCTCCCCTGGATACCAATCTCAGACGCGGAGTCGCTTTCAAGCGTGTGCGTTCGCACGACAACAAGCTTCAAGGCTTACCCCCTAGGCAATGCACAACGCAAGATAAGAAAATGAATAACAGAAAGGGAATGAATGAGAAGCCCCAAACTGTTTCACACCATGTCGGATGTCGCTGGCATTGTTTTTGCTTTTGTTTGCTCTTGTTTACGTTAAACAGGGCCCGAGTTTTCGCTGCTGCTCGTTCACCTGCCTGTTTCGTTTTCCCTTTTTTTTTTCTTTGCAATGCTGTCGAGAAACAAGAACTGGGCTGTCACCGACCCACTCGAGCTTTCGGCTTGTTTACAACTCTAGGCGCTTTGTTTCCGGTGTTCCCCCGCTGAAGTCGAAGAAGAGACTTTGCACGGCGCTCCACGTTCGCCAATGCTGCGCCCGATTGCTAGCGCACTTTCTACCGTCCTTGGAAGCGAGCTGTCGCCCCGTTTTGGCCAATTTTGTCATGCGGATAGAAGCGTTTATTTTTGCTTCTCGCTGGCAACTTGAAAACGAGAAGAAGAACAACGTAAATTATAAAAGCTTAATGTTCGCGTAAAAGTTTCCTTTGCGAGCGTCAAGTTACCCAGCCAGAGTGCACGCCTTATAGAGGCAGCACATTAGTGTCAGGCGAGCGAATGAACTAGCGAAACACACACGCACGTTGTGTTGGCACTGTATAGTGTACGGCAACTTTGCGGGCCACTTGTCCTGTGCTCTGTGTACGGCGGTGCCCACCAAATTCGAACGTTGAGCTTAGGTGGCCGACAGCGCATTCGTCAAGCGCATTTCGCCAAATATTATTTAATAAGAACAAAAAATGCCGGCAGCTGTCACACAAGTACTTTGCCAGTTCTCAAGGCCAAAAAGCGGAACCCTTTGGAAGCAGCACCACAAGGTATGCTGTGTAAGGCTACAATTCTGTGCACTCAAGTTCAGAAAAACATTTATTGGAATTAGCCTTTGTAAGCCTCGTCAGCAAGCCCTCGTTAAAGGAGTACTGGCACGAAATTTCAAAGCTGAGATAACTATGTAAAATGCTTCCTTTTTATCAGGAGATATCTCCCAGCAAGTTTCAACAGCAACCGTTCAGCGAAACATATTTAAAATCCATTTTAATCTGCGCCCGCACGAGGAAGCCCAGAGCGGACCGACATGACATCATCTGCTACTTGCCCCAAACTGCCGACGTCGGGGCTCCCGTGACGAAGCCGACGCGCTGGCTGTGGTTGGCGTGCGCTGCTCGGGCGTGTGTACACGTCAGGGTTTTCGGACTGACGTCATGCTGCCTGGGCCTGTGGGGACGGCGAAGACCTCGGCCGGTCTGGGCGCGCGCGTGCGCTCGCTCGCGCAGCGGCAGCGATACGGCAAGAATGGTGACGTCACGTGATACCTCCTGTCATGGCGGCCGCTCGGCGTTAGTTTTGTCGAAACCGAAACTGACACGAATAAACGACGCCGTAAATGAATGTTTACGCTGCGCTCCACCGTCTAATCTGTAATTCTATGATTAGTGGGCTGGTAGGAACGCATAGCAGCGAAAAAAACGTAACACCAAAATTTCGTGTCAGTACTCCTTTAAGACTAGGCGTGTCACTTAAAAAAGCCATGAAAAGAAAATGCAAGTTGGTTTTATTCGAAAGATTTCGTGTTTTATAGTGCCCCCAGCGCTTGTCCGGATACAAACGGTGCTTTATTCACTGAGAAATTAAACAATTTAGGTTAAAATTTTGATTTTCCCGCTCAATCGTGCGTTTTCGTGGTCCCAAGTGACATCACAGGAACCGGCCGCTCTGCAGCCTAGAGTACCTTCATTCACGCATCCGCCGTACAGGGTAGAGACACGTATACGCTGGCGCCGCCATTTTCGGTTGCTCGCTCGCCGCCGAAGCAAGTCATTGTGTCAAAACCGCGCTAAAATTATCGCCGCAACGCGGTTTACTGAAGAAGTTTGAATCATATTGTCTGTTTCGCGTTGCTAGGTCTCGTGGGAAACGAAAAGAATAACGCGTTGAGCTCGTTGGCCAAATTGCGGCGGCACGGGACCGTTCAAAGGTTGTCTCCACCCTGTACAGCGGTGTTGGTTTGTTCCCGCGTTTCTTTACGTTCCGTAACCTAGATGGCGCCACCATACCGTGGCAAGCGTTTGGTTTGTTTTTGCCCGCAATTAAACCTGGCTTGTTTTTGTTCTGGGAGAAAATATTCGTTCCCTGAAACAGTGCTCGCTCGACAAATGGGGTCACGTAAGACACCGTTGCTTGCGTCAATCGGCCAGTGTCGTCTGAGACAACCCCAAGCCCCGTAGTGCTGTGCAGCTAAACCAAGCATGCTGTGCGCAGTACGAACAGCAGAACGCATCAGTACTTCTATGTTTACATGTGCTTTCGTAACTTCCACCGTTTGTCCCATCATTCTTATTGCTTTGTAAAGAATGTGCCCTAAATTTAAGCGCAAATCGCTCGTTCGTCTAGTTTGTAAGCTCTACCTAATTTGCGTCTTCTTCTGCCAGCCTCCGCCAATCGCAGAGCTTAGCTCATGTGACATCATCGGTTCTGTTGCGGGAAATGAGCTGGTGGGTCGCATGACCATTCTCGTTTTTCCTAATTATGTAGCTTATTTGAGCGAAGTTTACGTTAAAAGTGGTGTCAGTATGATTCTAACGAGACAATCTTTTGAATGAACCAAACTTGTGTTTTCTCTTCATGGCTCCTTTAAAGGCCACCGCGGCCCCTTCAAGGCTACTTGCTCGAAGAGTGTCCGTTATGGGCGAGGAGGCTCAGTTCTTTCGCCGCACAGCTGGTTTAGTGCTATGACACCGCGACCGATCGTGCCCGATCGCGCTCAGTGGCGTTATGATTCACCCATTCCGCGGAAAGGAAAGTGATATGAGAGGCCGCCACAAAGTTCGCATTATTGCAGTAGAGGAACCGAAATTGAGCAATGAGACTGGCGTGGGAATTTAAGATTTCTCTAAATACTAAATACCCTCCCCTTTCTTGAGGCCCTCACTCGAGTGAACCTGCGGCGCTGATTAAGGCGGACTTTTGGGCAAATTGGTATTCCATTGCAGACGTGTAAAGCGCGAAATTTAGATAAAGGACGAAGGAGGACAACAGGGACAACAAACGTTTGCATTGCTTGTTCGATTCTCGTACGCCGGTCATTGTGTACCATAGCTAGTACCGGTGTGAGTGTACTAGTGTGAGCAGAAACCGGCGGTTACTCAAACAGGCATGCTGGCAGCATTGAAATCGTTTGACCCATTTCACAAAAATGGCACAAGCTGGGGCGTTGTCACAGTGTACACCACCACATACTGGACACGAATCTCCATGGCATTCTGCACCACCCGCCGCGTTGGCTCAGTGGCTAAGGCGTTGCGCTGCTGAGCACGAGGTCGCGGGTTCGATTCCCGGCCGCGGCGGCCGCTTTTCTGATGGAGGCGAAAAGCAAAAACGCCCGTGTGTACGAGATTTCGGCGCACGATAAAGATCCCCAGGTGGTCAAAATTAATCCGGAGCCCTCCACTACGGCGCGCCTCATCGCCTGCGTTGCGTCGGCGCGTTAAACCCTACAATCAATCAATCATTCTGCACCTTCGAATACAGAAAGCAGATTACTGCAATTGCTTCAATTTTCCCGCTGGACGGTGCCATTTTGTCGTTTTTGTGTACTGCTGTGTTTATGCGGTACCATACAGTAGTACATACTTTTTCATATTAAGCTGAAACTTGAGGGATATACGCTGATTTTGGTGGCTACCCAGAACGGCTGTTACAAATGTATGGCACCGAGAACTTTATGAACGTCACTCGTACGCTAACCTCTCCCATTGGTGGATGGTCGGGTAGTCCAAATCGCCTCACTATAGCTGAACGTTTGTCACTGGAAAATTAGCCGCCATTCCTCAGCGTCCGCTGTCACTTGGCATCATCGGCGATGACACAGTCCACTACAGCAAAGCAGCAGTTGTTGCGTTACTTATTTACCACCGAGTCGATGAGATAAAAAAAAAGAACTAGCAGAGGATACGTGTATATGCACCGCTAGTGAAATCCCATAGGAAGATGGAGCTATTGGGCATCGGGATAGACAAATGCCGCCATGGATGCAGGGATGCATGCAGCTCTCGCGAACCACCTGCTGTGACGCAATTATTAGGTGCCCATCTGGTCGATTCAGCCTTCAAGATGGTCTCGGAATGGGGCACAATGGCGAAACAAGTGCTCTGGATACGGAACGGTGCTCACAGCAATAATTCTGTACGGCGCATTGAGAAGTTATGTCTGTTACGCTTAAATGCATTGCAGGTCTGCAAGTAATCTGCGCTGACGCGGGCGAGATTAAATTTCAAGCAGTTTGGAAGCCTGATTCCTTAGTATGGCTGTGGCGCGGCAGCTTGCGCGTCTGATGAGCAGGACACAACCTTGTCATAACCTTGTCATAACCTTGACAAAACGTGCCTTATCAAAACGAACGACTACGATTTCATTCTAGATTGCTTGTCGATCTCTGGAGTGCCTTCGTCCGATGTACATTGAGAGGAAAACGGCAGAAGAAGGTGCGGAATCTCTACCAAAGACGAAAACTTCCTTCAGCGTGCAACGCCCTGCGTCCAATATCGAGGGTTTACTATGACGCCAACCTCATGCGTGAGGATAAGCTTCCAACCTTCTAACGAAGGGAGGGATGGCGTTCCTGTCAGTCGCGGTTATATTGGATACGTCCTTTGGTTTGGTTTTCATAGCTTTTAGCATGCGCACTGATACTTTTATGTCGCATGGGCCATAGCCATAAAAAGGGCAAAGAAAGAAAATGAGAACGTGGCACAGCGAGTTGAGGCACGCAGCAAAATGGGAGCGAGCCCAGCGGTCGACTTTCAGGTATTGAACGAGTGTGCGCAAGTTTCGAATCCCATCAAACACCCGCCTGCGAATACACAACCTTAGTGGCATTTTCGCAGTCTGAACAAACAATGAATGGCATCATTTTTGTTTTTCGTTCAGGCAAGTTGTCCCTGCTTGTGCCGTACGTGCGGTATGTTTGTTCCAAGTACTGAAAGGGATTTCGTTCCAGAGCCGCCTTTTCAAAACTTCCACAACTTCAGCTGCTCACAAAAAGGAATATAAAAAAAAGATTAAAAAATGGCTCTGTGCGAACGCAGGATAAGGCGAAATGAATCGGTGTATGCGGAGTTGTAATGGGAAAGAACAGCAGCAGCAGCAACAACAACAACAAAATGAAATAAATTTTAGTGGAGTTGTTACTCGGCAGCGTTTTTCACATTTTAATGGAACCCTATTGAGAAAAAGTTTCCTTCCAGCTTTCAAAAAATGGTTGGCCGAAATTCAACCGAACGAAGCTAGCAAAACGAAAATAAAATGTAAAAAAAAACAGAAAACAAATGTGAGGCAAGAAAAGATAACTCCTGTAGATGTGTCCGAACTCGTGATATCTGTTCACTTTTCTATAGCGGTTCTTGCGCTTTTTTTTTTGTTGCTTTCCGGCCGTCCCAATAAACACGCACCAAATTGGAGTTCAATGCCTGCGCTCGCTCCGCATCGCACTGATTCTTTTTGAATGCGAGGCGCGGAGCTGGTGAGTTTGAGAATTCAAGTGTTTTTTTTTATATTTCACTTCACCCTTATAATAAAAGTCCTTCCGGACAGTTGCGGACTGTGCACGTTATTAATTTGTTGGTTGTAAACTAAACGAATAAAATACTGTGGCACTTTTCGTGTACCCATGCACTCTGGTCTGAGATAAGACAGCATTATTTTACCGCGATAGCGTTATATAGGCTCATTTTCCGATTTCTCTGTGGATGTTGGCTGTCCGCTACTTGCTCTTCAAGCGTCCGCGAAAGTACGTCATCACTGCCAACCGGAAACTACTACTGATGCAGCCAGGGCTTGCCTGAATATCGAATACGGCGCAGCGCCAACTGGAGTGTGGAAAGGAGGACAACGATACTACGGCGGAGAAAAAATGAAGGACACGTAATTTCAGGAGGCGCCGCGCCTGCACTGTAAAATCCGTTCTACGCCTCGTCGGTAGTCGCATATGCTCGGCATATACTGTCGCCAGCCGCTCCCGCAACTTAAGCCATCCATCAAAGCGCCTCTGCCACCGGAAGTTAAGCCGGCGCCAACATTGTGTCACGTGGCTAAACAAAGGGTGCGAAAGATAAACGCCAGGCACTCAAAAACAAAGGAAGGTCTAAATTACGACTACAAACAACGTATGTCCTAATAAGAATTGCAACAGAGCCTAGGCGTCTATTTAACAAATTTTTAAATCACTTTTGGATTCCTTTCGTGGTCCTGTCACCGCCGCAGGCCCTGTTCAGCAAACGATGGATGGCGCGAAGCGGCCAATTTAAAAAAAAGGGCACTATGAGTTGGTCGGGATGCCATAGCAGAGAACATTCACGTAAGAATCCTCGGAATGACCCTACAAATAAGCAATAGAGACGGTCTCAAAAAATTCACCACAAAACTTTGATACACTCATACATGGATACATTGAGCCTTCTCGCTCAAAGTTACCAACACCCCAAAGTAGTGACCTTTCTCGCCCACATCTTAAGCTGCACACGCGTAGATGGCTTCCGTCTTTCATGTGCAGCGGCGATTAAGATTTGTTGCAAGTAGTCTTGCTCTTTTCACTAAACTTGAGTGCTTGAAAAGAATAAATGGTAAATGTAGCAACACAAAACGCTTCCTCGACGTCGAGGTCACGCTGTCGCGTCGTACATCTTAAGTCCTAAACGTAGATGTCATCTGCAACTTTTTGAGGAACAGGCTTGTCTGTAATCAAACCATGCGCTTGTGGCTTTCAGTATCCTTCATTTCACGTTTGAGCTGATTGTATCAAGGTTTTGCACATTCCGCCTTCTCAAGCAGAGAAACTGAGCGCATTGTTCGCCGTCGACGCAGTTAGGCAGGCTCCTGTGTTGGCAAGGTGCTCACGGCTCGTCGCTCCCGCAGAGCGCGTCTTTCGAGTGCGCGCTTCCAGAAATCATCGCCAGCCCAAAGCCCCACCGACGTAAGCGACACGCGATCCGGAGGAGCCGCAGAGATGCGCCTCGGCACTCGACATTCGCGCAATGTCGAGTACGTTCGCGCTATGGAGGAGAGACAGGCTAGTAAACGAACACTTGTCGCGCACTCGTCGCGTCGTCTAGGCCGCACGAGGAGCTCAGGCTGCCGGCGTTGCGGCGTGGGACCCGAGAAGCGACCGAGGCCCTCGAACAGACGGGTTCACTCTTCGAGGAAACAGGGCTGCCGCCGGTCGAACCCCAGCAGCGGATGCGTTTGTCTAGACACCGGACCATTCCTTCCCTGCGCGACAGAAATAATAGATGCCCGGCGGGGCGCAAGGAGCCCTAGAGGGGAAATCTCCCAATAGGCGGTCGCTGAGTGCATTGAAACGAGTTCGGATGAGAGCCATTCATTCATCGTGCCCGTGGCCGGCCCCCCGCCAGATGCGACCTCGGAGCGCTTTCTCTCATCGCAAACTGAGAGCGTGTTTGCGCGGGAAACGAGGACGTGAAAGTGGGAGGGGGAGAGGAAGCAGGGAGAAAATGGGGGAAGTGCTTGCGTGCACCAACCGCATATACCCGGACGGCGCTCGCTTAATTTCCCCGACACCAGTTTAATTCGCGGGAGATGCAGGCCCCCGGTATTATTGCCTACGCTGCCGCAGTGATCGGGACTTCTCGTCTCGGGATTCTCCGTTTGCACCCTGTCCCGTTCCAGGGAATATTGATGACGAAGGCGTCACCGATGGCGGAAGGAAAGCGGACAGCTGGGACATTCGTGCATTTGGCGTAGTTCTTAACAGAGGCGTGGCCACGGAACCGGAATCCTCGTTCACTATGACCCTGCTGCTCTGTGCAATAGGGGCTTTTCTAGAGAGACAACGGACGAGTTCGCCGTAGTGGGTTCCTAGAAGGCGGGCGCATCCTTATGCAGCCTCGATTTATTCTCCTGCTTTGTGCTTGAGCAGTAACATTTAATATTGCTCTTCACACATTATTGCATAATATTACTGCACACTGCGGCTGTTGCGTGAAAACTAAGTTGTCATTCGTTAGAACATCGACAATTTGTGACGCTGACAAATGCCGCGTTTTTGGCACTACGCTACACGTTCATTCAAAGTTCTCATGAGCAGATTCTGATCTTATAGATGCAGTTCGGGAAATTTTAGATGCGACTGCATCTCATTCACTCGCCTTGTCCCTCCATACGGCGTTGTTGCTGTCCGTCCACACCCCTCCCCCTTACCGTTGTCAGATGGAGTGGGGGGTTGCACATAGGTGCTTGCCCCAGAGCTTACAAACTCATCCATCCGTCATCATCCAACTACGCTGCTCAGGTAAGGGCCCCCAGGTGGTGTGGGGGTTTTTTGTTTAGAGCAGCGGTCCTTTCTATTACCTGGACAAAGGTGGGCGAGCGTCATTCGCTTGGATCAGCTTTGACTCCAGCAATCCGTAGTCTCGCTCCGAGGTGCATAGCACAACTTCGAGAGCCATCGGGCAACCCGAAAAAGGCGTGGGGGGGGGGGGTCATTGTAGGGGGAAGGTGCTCTAAAAGGTCACCTTGATTTGGCCTCTCCTCGCCGCGCGAGCTGCGCTCTCCGCCGCTCACCCCCTCTCCTCTCCGATAGCGAACACTCTCTCGCGAGGGGCATTGGATTGGATTCGATTGGCTTGGCTTGACTTGGCTTGGCTTGGCTTGGCTTGGATTGGATTAAAGTGGATTGTGTTGGATTGTGTTGCGTCATAGCCGCGCCACGTTGCGTCATAGCCGCGGTCGTTCCAGCACCGGCGTTCCGATTTCGGGCACGTGCATAGACTTGATCTTCGCTGCAAATTGCACGGTGGTCCCGTTACTTCACCATCCACTACCCGTACACTTCAGCGACCACAAGGCCGTCATCGTTAACGTTACGCCGCGTGAGAGAGAGACAGAGGTAGAGAGAGACAGAGGTAGAGAGAGACAGACCACTGAATTTACTTAACAAGGCACACTGAAGCATACATCTTCAGAAAAGTAAGCGATGCCGAAGACAAAGGCTTAAAAAAAAATGCTACACGCAGTGTACAAAGCATTCCCGTTTCGCTTGCACAAAAACACATCCCAGGAACTGGAACAAACAAACAAAGGGTGAGGGTGAAACTCCGCAAAAAACAAAACAAAATAAGATTGCCTATTTATTCATAAGGACGACTACATGAATGCGATAGTATCGTATCATATTTCCTAGCGCATCTGCCTAATACGATGCGCCGGCCGTCTCAACCTACCCGCGTCTGAGACTTCATTTGTGTGATCCGCCATCCTAGCCCATTTATCTCCTCTACGTGAATGCGATGGGCTAAAAAAAAAAACGCGATGCGCTACTGTCGCTTTCATATAAACGCGCATCATGTATGCTTTCAAATGTGTTGCAACGTTATCGAGGAATCGCAATGTATCCGATTGACTTTTTGACAGCATTGAACTTCGCACGCTCAGACGCTGGCCAACAGGCGCTCCCGGCAGGGGTAGAATGAGCTGGCAAGTATCCGCAGAAATTATCATAATACTATCAGGCATATGAGAACAAAAAAAAAAATGAAGCGAGCTACGACTTACACCCGGGTGTTCCGTTGACCCGTATCCGTCTTATCGCGATGATATGTAAATTTCATTACGTCTGCGCGCACACATACAGCAAAACCTCTAAGGCTAACTAGAGACATTTCACAGCGGCTGCATTTATTCCTAGCATGTAGTGCACACCACAAAACCAACGTTGACACGACTGATGGTTTTCTAAGGCACCTACGTAATTATTCACTAAAATAAAAACGGTGCCACTTACTCGATGCGGCAACACAGATGACCCGAAAAGGCTGCCGGGAAACAGTAGGGCCGCCCTACTGTTTTCTTCTCTGTCGTGAGTCACAGTGAACTTCTTGAATTTCAATATTTCGAGCAGCCAAATTAAGCTTTTCTTGGTGGATGTTTGTGCAGTAAGTTCTTTGATTTTAGCCCTGAGCAAATATTTTTTGGTCGATTTTCACCCTCTTTGCCTCTGTTCACTTCGGTTACGTAACTCTTATCAGATGCAATTTTCTTACACGAGAAACGTACCAGCCCCGCAGACGTTGACAGTCGTGGGCTGTGATCAGGCTTCTAACACTCCTGGACTGAAACAAAGTGACCTCGGTGAAGACGGGAAAAATTTTGCAGCTCACAAATGCTCTAGCCGTAGAGCCATATTTGTTTGATAGATTTGATTGCAGTTAAAAAAAAAGATATTGCTACGCTGATCCCTGAACGAAACTTTTCTAAATGGAGTTCTCCCTCCTTGCACAGTTTCTGTTTATAACGCACCCAGAATTCCGCACATTTTTAAATTGTTTTTTTCTAATGCCCGATTTGATGCTTAGAATAAAACATCAAATAAGCGCGGAAAAGGGCGGGGCGGAGGGGTAGAGCTGATCCAACGTGACATAGTAGAGCAAATACAAAGCGTTTACCTAAAGGAGAAACTGACTTTTACAAAACCACAGGGGTTCTGAAGCGAAACCGCTGCCTGATAATCCTATAGAACCTACTCGAAAACCCTGCGTGGTAACAACGAAACAAAAACAACGAAAAAGAATTACGGGCTGTGGGACATAGCCCTGCCAGCGCTCGCCGTGGTGTAAACATAAACCATTCCTCCTTCCTCTTCCTTTAGGCCTTGGTAAGCTCCAGTAGTCATGTTTGTTCACACTCCACCTCGAAGCGTCGCACGTAACAGGCGCTGAGAGGAACTGAGGGGAAAATCCGCCAGGGGTGGGATCTCGATCTCCTTGGAGAGTTAGGCGTCGCCTGGGAGGAGTGAAGATGTGTTTTTTCAAGCCCCGTGTCAAGAAGGGGCGTCGTACAGGCGTGACGCTCACTCTTGGGGCTCTGCTTCGAGGGCCGCCGAGCAATTAGCTCCGTGTCTCGAGTGCCCGCCTGCTGCGGGAGCTCCTGCTCAGCAAACTCGAGATGGCCGGGACCTCCCTGGTCGTCGCTTCCACTCAGGTTAGACTCCGTCGTTTGCCGCTGCCGTCAAGGTTTGCCTGTCAAGCGGGGCGTTGACCTGTCTCGTGCGGTATGGGCAGTGGAACTTTTACAACTCCTTATTCTCGTCCCCATTCCCTCTTTACGTCAACTTTATTCTAACCCATCCTTTTATTCCAGCCTATAGTCCACGCTTCCTGGCCAGGATCGAAATAAAGTTTGACCAACTCCTAGCGATAGTTGTTTCCAAAAAGCAATCGTTCTTTTTTGTTGCTGTTATTTTCCTTCTTCACAAATGCTTTCGACACTCCGCCCCCCCGCGCGCGCTCGACGAAATGTTTAAAAGAAAGAAGCTTCGGGTGATCGAGGCACACCCGATTGGCAAAGCTTATCAGGTTGGTAGCTGATGTGTATGAGCCTCCGTTTTGTGAACACCCAAGAGCGAACAGAGTATGAGAGAGAAGGGTGGCGCTCGGGTAGATTGAAGAAAAGGTGTTATATATATATATATATATATATATATATATATATATATATATATATATATATATATATATATATATATAAATATTGTCATATATATATATATATATATATATATATATATATATATATATATATATATATATATATATATATATATATATATATGGGAAATGAGGGGCTCGTTGAATATAAGACAGAAATAAGAGTTGGCAGTCAAGAAAACCTCGGAAATCAAAGGGGAGGATGTGGTAGGTCATTGAAACAGATAAAAATTTGGAAAGAAAGAAAGAAAGTGGAGAAAAAATGCCCGCCAGGTGGGATCCGAACCCACGACTTCCAGAATACCGGTCTGGTGCGATAACCACTACGCTACCGGCGGGGCGATTTTCCCCTCCACTTCCGGTATTCTGGAGGTCGTGGGTTCGGATCCCACCTGGCGGGCATTTTTTCTCCGCTTTCTTTCTTTCTTTCCAAATTCTTTTTCAATGACCTACCACATCCTCCCCTTTGCTTTCCGAGGTTTTCTTGACTGCCAACTCTTATTTCTGTCTTATATCTATATATATACATATGAAGGTTGCAGTCGTCATTGCCAGTGCTATTCGGCTGTTTCGAAAGGCGTGGGTTCGGTCCCCACTCTGGGCGCGTGTTTTTCTTTCTTTCTTCTGTATATTAAAAAAATTGTTTACTTCATTAACCGCAGTGAAAAAGAAAAGAGCCTAACCACACCCCTATGCCTCCTTTGGCGTTGTAGACTGCTGACCCATCTTTCTGTGTTTCCTCAACGAGCCCCTCATTTCCTTACTATATTATTCTGCGAAAGCCTAGCGAGGGTCTCGGTTCTGGCAGCCTTGATGCCTAGGTAGCATAAGAGGGCTTCCCGCCAGTTACCCGCTCATGACAGGCTGTAGACGTTCGAGTCACGCCCCGGGGGTTGAAAAGAAGGTCCCCTTCTCCCCCTGTAGTCAGAGTGGCGCTGGCTACCACCCTCAAGCGTCAGATACACTTCTAGTAAATATAAATAGCCCAGAAAGTTAAGGAGAACACAGTCGCCCAGATAGCCGAATTGTTAAGGCATTCGACATGTAATCGAAAGGCGTGGGTTCGGTCCCCACTCTGGGCGCGTGTTTTTCTTTCTTTCTTCTGTATATTAAAAAAAATTGTTTACTTCATTAACCGTAGTGAAAAAGAAAAGAGCCTAACCACACCCCTATGCCTCCTTTGGCGTTGTAGACTGTTGACCTATCTCTCTGTCTTTCCTCAACGAGCCCCTCATTTCCTTACTATATATATATGGTAAGTAAGGACAACGACAAACGAGAAAAACATTAAAAAATAAAAGTTTACTGACGTTTCAGGAAGAGCATTTCCTTTCTTCAGAGTACAGGTTTAGGACGTTAGGCCTAAACCACAAACCCGAGACGTGACGTTAGGCCTAACGTCCTAAAATTCAAAATGAGAAGTTAGGCATAACGTCACATATGAGGTTTCACACCTCAAACCGGCACCCACTCAAAAAATTGCTCCCTGAACGCCAAGCAGAAGGTTCCGATTCGCGCCGTACACCCCACACCTAAACTTCAGGCCTACAGAGTGCACATCCGGGAATTGCTGTGGGTATTTAAGAAAAGTGGTGCGTACCTCCAGAGTAGCACATACTCGCAGTGTGGGATTGACGAACCAAGGAATCCATCACGAGAAAGCTTCGCGCTCAACCATCGTCCTCGTTGGATGGGGGGAGCATGATTTTTTGATAGTGTAGTGTTTCCGCCATACAGAGGCCCAAGCGGTCCTGGCAAGGAGCCTGCTGACTTTCGCCCCACCGTGCTCCGACCTCAACGCACCGGGCAACTATTCCTGAATTGTCTGCTTTGTATTCAACCCTACCATTGTGAATGTGGCTAACCTTCCTCTATTACATAGGTCCCCCTACTTTTCTATAGATCCATGTCTGCTGACGTCTGCTTACTTGGCGCCAGTCTGACTTGGCATTTTTTGCTGACTTGGTTTCATTTGGCAGCAGCTGAAGTTTTTTTATTTTCTGTTCTCGCACTCTTCCTCGTCAGGCTCCCCTTATATTGCCTTGCCTATTCCTTGGTAAGGTACGTGTCGTCAACGGAGCGAATGAAGTTTCCAAAGCTACCTATTTATCTATCTTCCTCACTCCAAACAACGGCACGTGGGGCCTTTTGGGAGGTGGCACTTCACATGCCATCAGGAGGTGCCGGAGCGTATGCCCCAGTTGTCCTTCGGAGGACAATGAAAGTCAGCATAATGAGCCTTGAATCCTTCTTGAGCGGCCAAATGGAGGCATTGAAAAAGTTACAGTAAGTTTGTCGTGTATCCGACTGTCTCTGTATGGATAATAGCCATACAATACGTCTGGTGATTTATCGCTCTACTGTCTCTTGGCCTATGCGAAAGCGTCAATAGGAGCGTTGGAGTTTTTAGATAAAAACGAATTAACATTACTTTCCGCTCTCAAAACTTTGTAAACACCTGTATATCTTGCGGACATTACTACAAATGGGCACATAGTCAGCTTGTTGAGTGCACAAAATTACAGCATCGCGACCGCTAGAGCAGTCCACTGATAAAGTGGTCATGGACTGCCGAAGGGTCAAAACCCTAAGCCACTTAGGAGCATACTTACCCCATAGGCTTCGTGGAATAAGCCATACTTAGCCATACTTAGCGGGCTCATTGCTCATAATTTCCGTGGTTGGGTTCACGTTATCTCCAGGATTCAGTGTAGTAATTAAAGATGACATTTCATAGACGCGCCAGAGTCACGATACTTGTGAAGGGCCAAAATTTTGTACCGCAATGACTGCAGCGGAACGAGTTGAAACTCGGCGAGTGGGCTGGGCATTAGGTAATCGGGTTGGTTAGTTCGCATTAGTAGCGCGCAATTGAAACAACTGAACGAGCAAATAGTGCACTTATTCGTCGTGGGCATGAAATCTTATTTTATAAAATGAGGCCCCAAGAAGAGGCGAGGACCACGGGAACAGTGATGCGATGGCAAGTGCAGGGTCCTAAAATTGAGAATGGAAAAGCGCTGCCATGATGACGTCATATTTATTACAGCCCTGTTCGACCGGGCGAACATTCGCGTTTCACTATTCGTTTCAGCGAAGCTAGAATCAAGTGTATTTTAAGTAAACTTTGCTAATCTTTTTTTTTTTTGCTCTTTGAGCCTCATTTGCGTAGGAATGTTTATCGGTTTTTATTCTTGACAGCTCTTTTTTTTACCGTTCCCGCTGCTTTCGTTCCTATCTTTTTATTTTCATTCTACTCTCGTTCATCCTTTGTCTACTATTTGCTCAACTTGTGTGGCCATCAATGGCGGAGTCCTGACAGTTAGCTGGCGATGTTCGGAATTTATTTAGCAAAAATGGCGTCTATCAGCCTTAATGCGGCGATGTTATGCGGGAAACATTGATGTTAAGCATCGTGCGGACAACCATTGCGCAGCTAACATTACGCAGCCAAACTGATGGGCCAAATTTTGATCCAGGTCCTCTCTATTTCCTAGTAAGCATGCACCATTACGGATAATTATGCGGCATCCGGTCGACTCGGACGGGAACCTGACCAAGTAACGAGCGCTGAACTGTCGGCTCGTGGACGCTTCCTGAAAGCATCGTGGAAGTTAATCTTCAAGCGAGAACAGCAGCAACAAAAACTGTGTCAGCGTTGGTTAATCCTGCACGCTATACGGAAACGATGTCATCTGCGGAGAGGGAAAAGAATGCCGTATCAGCACGTCACGAGCGCAGTGGTCCTAAGTGCTATTTACGACGCACCCCGAAAAACAACGATAAATTGGGAGGAAGCGGGGCGTCTTCATGAAGGCCAGCTTTTATCAGTGAGCGCAAGCATCGCGATAAAGGTACACGTATCCCATTTTCCCACGCAGTGTTGCCGCTCAATTCGGCGGCCGATGTACAGAGGCGCGCGAGCTTGGGGACGACACCCGAGACGGAGGACGAGGGGCAGAGAAAAAAGGTGACGAACGGCGGAGCACCGCCCAACGCTCCGTTCTGGCAAATTACTCACCGGCTGCCGCATGAACGAGCCAATTTATTCTAGAAGCGGTGCCTAAAGGAGCGCGCGCCCAAGCGGAAAGTCAGCAGCATCGGCAGCCGGCCCGCAGGAGCAAGCATTAGCTGGCCCGCTGACTTGCCTAATTAGCATCTCGAAACGGTCGCCCAAAGTGGCTCCTGCGGCGGAAGGCGGCGGCGTGCCGCTCGCGCGGAAGGCCCCCGCGTTAATCTGGGCACTGTCCACGCGCGCGCGCCTGACAGCACACCGGCTACAAGGATTTGTTGCTTGGGCACCGAGCGCTCCCTTATATCCAGCCTCCTCGCTGGCGCCCTTGTAAGGGACACTTCATGAATCACGCCCGCGCTGGCCGCCAAGGCAGCGAGGGGCTCAAAGAAGAGGTAAATGACTTCTTGTTTGACCGCCGCATCGGAAGCTTCGATCCCGTGCCTCCCTGCCAGCGGCCAGTGTTCGATCATCTCCTCCAGATAACAGCTCGCCGAAAGGCCTCCCCGTGTCACTCTCCCGCGCAATCAATAAAACACCGAGAATAGTCTCGCGAAAAATGGCGAAACGCCTTGATCCAGAACGGGGCACGCACTGTAATTAAAATCAGATAATAGGGCTGGCTTCGTTACGCAGCTCGAACGGCGAAGTCAGCCGTAGAGTAGCTGAGGTTGAATTTTTCCATGCCAAATGTTCATCTTCAACGTACAGCGGAAAGGTTCAAGATATTATGCACCAGCTGGGATTGTCTCGTCCATGCTGTGTCTACCGTGTATCCGAACCTTTTTTCACCGGTTTTGCCCTTTTGCACTCATTGAAATACGTCCCGCTACGGCCTCATTAATAAGTTCCGCCCAGAGGCAAAGTGCTTTCGTAATTGAATCCCTCCGGTACTCTGTATCAAACTGCCAACTCCCGTAACCATTTTTAGGAAATCTGAGTGAGGATTCAATGTTTCTATCAGAACCGGACCAGGCAAATCACGGAGGTTGGAATAACCCGGAACTGATTTGACTTAGTGAAAATGTTACGCAAAAAGTTGCCTGTATGTTTTGTCATGGTGCTCACTCAGGAATGTCCTTGTTAATGATGGTTCGATGTTTATGGCACAAGGACAAATAGGGCAATAAATTAATAAGGTTCAACAAATTGTTATCTGTGTAACGTGTGCGGAGACTAATGGGAGAAAAGCACACAATAATACCTAGTTTTATAGATTTGTAACTACGTGGGGTAGCCAGCCCACTGTTATTATCCATGCAGGCTTCCGCATTCTATGGAGACGCACCCACAGTCAGGTAATTACTGAAAACTGCATGGGCTGGAGCATCCGCATTGATTAGCCAAAAACTGGCAACGTGAGCCGCGTGTATTCCAAAGGACAGGTTAGAATTTAAGGTGCATACATTTTTTTTTTGTATTGGGGCCAGGCTTCAGCAAATCACGGCATTGGACACTTTCTAAAACTATATTTTAATTGCGCTATCCTAAGAGTAATCACATCAGCTGAAAGTATTTGTAGTAGTTAATGAAGCTAACGATTCCCGACTGTCCTCGTTTCCAAGTTTGCGCGGGCCATCTGGCGTCTAGCACGCACATCTGAACTTAAAGGTCCGGGTGCTTTTTTCTCTGTGAGGCACCCTTTGCGCAGCGCTTGCAGTGCCCATTTCTGACCACGGCCTTCCAGCTACGAAGTTTTAATGCCGCCACCGATGCGCTCGGAGACCGATAAATCCACAATGTGAACACAGGTGGACAGCGGAGCCGAACGAGTGCACCACACAAAACGAGATTGACCGGGCGGCAGTCCAAACGAGTGCAAGAAACAAAACTGGATTGTGTGTAATGTGCAATTTAATGTACTTCTCAGTTCATTAGCTGAACGAAACAAGGACCACGGTTTTACCCTAGCAAACAAACACTGCGCTTTCCGTTTCACGGTGGCGTTGTGACGCTGCTGGAATGGGTTACAAGCGGGGTTTCATGCTTTTAAAGACGATAGTCTTTCTTGGGCTACTTAAACCCAGAAATTTTTGTCTGTCTGTATGTCTGTCTGTCCGTCTGTCTGCCTGTGACTCGATTCAGCCACCCGGCCAAAGTAAAACAACGCCTGCGAAATAGTCTTATATAGTCACAACTAAATCTACCCGTCTAAGTCCGGTGTAATGTTCATACCTACCAACATTGTTGAAGAAGAACAAGACATTACGCAAATTTAAGACAACAAATTAATGCAGAAGTGATGTTTGCAGTGTTCCTTTATAAAAAATCATACATGCTTGACTTTGGCGAAATTAAATACTTCATCAACTCCAGAAAAAAGATTCACTTCGCCGTCGCCTGCTGTCGCCCGCGCCACTATAGTTTCTTGCGGCATTTTAAGGAATCAACCGGGAACAGTTACGAAAGGTTCCACTAAATATGTTCCACGTTCTGCTTGCAACGCACGTGGACTAGGGAAACGCGGTTCTATAAACGTTGAAGTAGGGCGCCTCGATTCACGCGCGTCTTCGCCGTACGGCTGCGTTGGCATCGAGACACCCGGTTTGGAGCAGTGGAAAGCGGGAAATTTAAAATGATTTAAGCAAACCTTTGGCGTCTTTACCTTGGGAGGAGCGCGACGCAAGAGGAACAACATGAGAGGTGAGCGGGAAAGCGAAGGGAGGCATTTACTTTGCAAAAGTCGATAAAGACTATCGTCTTTTGACGTCATTTGCAACGTAAGAAGCAGATACGCGGCCAATTTTTTGGATTAAACAGCGTCTCATACGTGCCCAGTTAAACCTTGAAATGGTTACGAGGACGTTTGAGAAGTACAGGGCGCTTCAATGCAAGCGTGAGCTGCCTACCTCTCATCGACTTGTAACTGCTGCGCGACCAGAGCTGAACTCGACCACCTTGCCAAGCCCGAATCTGTCAACGTTTACTGTGAGCATCAGTTGGAGGCTGCCTTGCCTGCCAAGAACCTGACCTCCAGGGCGAGATCCTGAGATGGAACGAAAGGGAAGCGGGGCCTGCCCCGCACAGGGTTTCCCTTCCTCCCCGTCGCTCCCTTCCCTTTTGGATGAATAGCGTTATTATTCACTCTCTTTCGGACATTACTACACGCGAATATTTCGGCCACATGGCGACTATTCAAGGCAGCTATTCAACTTTTACTAGAGAATTGCTCTAGCCATATTCGTAATTTCGAATACTTTGGAATCCTCACTAATTCCGCTCGCGCACAGAATTGAATATGAGGATATACGGTTCCCTATTCGCGCATTTCAAGCCCTCCCGCACACATATTTGGCCGCGGCCCGTGTAGTCCTCGGCTTCAGGCCGGCTTTGCAATGCTGAGCCGACAGTCTTAATTCCAGCGACCCGTTTTTCTTTTCTTTTTTTTTTTTCTTAAGCGGCGATGAGAGGCGGGAGCACTGGTGCGGCGTACGGTCGCCAAGAGTTCAGTAACTCGAGCGCTGCTCGAAGGCAGTCACTTCAGCTGCCCACAGCGTGCGATCTGTACCGTCCACCGGGTGAGTTACGTCCGGGACGCCCTACCGCTGCTTTTAATTTAATCAGCTTCAGCTACCCTGTTTGCGCTCGCTCACGTCATTATGGCCAGCCGTCACTTTCTCGCAAGCTTGCACTTTATGCGTGTACGTACGTTACTTGAGTATTATGCGTACAATTTTCGCTTTATCAATTTTTGCAGAAAAACGCCGCTTTCATTCTATCCCTTTAACGCTGCATATTTCTTGAGTGCTGTACGACTCCACACGCGTGCGCGTGTATGCTTGCGTGCGTGTGCGTGTGCGCGTGTGTGCGCGCGTGTGTGCGTGTGTGAGTGTTCGTACGTGCGTACGTGCGGGAGGGGGAGGGGGGTGGGCGTGCGGGCGGCCCTCACAGGGATGCTGCGCTACAGTTATCTGGTACGAAAGGTTAGCGGTGTGATGGCCATAGAAAAGAAAATTTTACGTTAACAATGAATGTATAGGTTCGCACGACCACCATGTCTCCTGCTAAAGAGTAAGACGTCGTGTGGGTATAAAACGAGGACAATTCTGACTGTACGTTTTCTGGCGCTAATTTGTACTAGTTCCGCAATACATCGGCGTCTATCTGATTTCGTAAGTGCCAACAAGGCAGGGCGAAGGAGGGAAACAATATTATCCGGACGCTTTGAACAGCAACATTCGCGCAATGCGAAAATCTCCAGCAAGTTGTGAGAGACGGAATTGTTATGTTTTGCGAAAATTTTGAAACACAACCGCAGGATGTCTTCATCCTACCCAAAATAGGCAATGCTGAGACCCAAAATAGGCAATTAAAACAACACTGCAATGTCATGATTACGCTACTGACGCAACAGGCACGTTGTAAGCTATAGGAGTAAAAAAAAGGCGCTTCAAGTAATTAGGTTTTCGGAGAGGGAAGATGGCGTCATTGTTAGAAAGCTAGGACGGTGCAACTGCGACTTGAGACTAGCGTAACGGCGCAACAACGTGATGTTCTGTATAAAAAATGGCGATGTGCAAGGCAGAGCGGTTGTGGTCAAACCAAATCTAAGAAGAATTGGGGGTTGCAACGTGAGAGTGCCGTAAAACTGCACGTTCGAGCCCAAATTAATGAACGATAGGACGGACAGGATTAACGCGGACGAGAAGAAATAGGACGGCTTGTTTCGAGTGAGTCTGTTTACGGAGGGGCGCCTGCTGCGGAACACGGGGACTCTTTTTCCCGACGTTCATTATATATGGCGTGTCAGAAATGCCTTAAAAATGTACAGATCTAATGCTTCTAAAGCGAGTCGCGAACTGTGTTGTACAACTACATTATCCGATCCTGTTAGCGAAGTTTACATTATGCACCTACCGATTCTCCAAGTCCGCACACAGCTCAGGTGCTATTATGGGCAACAAAAAACAACCCTAATCCCTCATATTTAGCGCCCGTACAGGACATACCCAGCTTTCTCGCTCAAAATTACAACCTCTCGGGAACCTAGCAAAACCACTGTAGGAAAATGATATTTGGCATAAAGCTAGAAGCCAACGTGAAGATTAAAAGGCTAAAAGAACATTTCAGGTTTCTGACTATTTGTTTGTGTAATTCGCTGTCAAATCTAACTCCCCATGCACTTCAATGGGATAGTTCCCATGGCTCAGGAACCCAGTCGCGCAACGTGCGCGACTTGAAACTCTGCACAAAGCACGTATTCACCCCAAATATTAGCAGTGCAGAAGAATTTTTCATTTTGCTAAAAAATTGCAGAGTAATCACTGTTGAAAGGACTGCCATGAGCGGGAAAGCTGCACATGAGGAACCCGGTCGAAGGCAGCTGGGACAACACGTGAATTTCAGGACTAGGGTTCTACTCCCATTATCGTGCTCATTAAAATGATCTCCCTCTATTTCTCTCTCTCTCCCACACACACGCACACACGCACACGCACACACACACACGCGCACACACACACACACGCGCGCACACACACGCACATACACACGCACATGCACACACAAGCAGTGCAAACATCAAGCCTGCCGGTTATGACCAGATAAGACCGCGAGGCTTCATACTCATCAAAGGATAACTAAGTACTATAATGCTCTCTATTTTAAAAACAGGATTAGTAACTGGAGGAGTTCCAGCGAAAATTAATATTTCGATTGCACTTCTACTACACAAACAGACCAAGTACAAATATGTCTGTTCTGAATCACATAATCGGAAACATATTTTGAATTTTATGTCGCAATTCTATGATACATAGTATTGCTATCTCCCATAGAGTGCGGTATTATGAAGAATAAACACGCAGTAAACCTGTTAGAGGTCCTAATAGCGCAATAGGTACAGCAATTGACGAGAGGGGGTTTGTTTTAAGGATTTTTAGTTATGGCTGAAGCTTTTGATTCTGTTCACCACGGTATTCTATTTACAAAACTGAAGCCACTTGAATTTAGCTTACGTTGGCCACACTCTTCTAACACTGCCTTCTGGAGGATATCAGAAGCTCAAAAGTTCGGTGTAGTATACCAGAAAGGTCTAACGTTCATCTGTTCTTGCTTAACATATACATAAGTACTGTGAAGATGACATTGCCGCTATACGAATATGCCAATGACACAGCGATGGCTGTGACTGATAAATCATGCGAGTCTGCCGCAACCGCTATGCGAAGTGATGTGGACAGGCTACTACGATTGATGTTGGAAAATCGCATTGTCGTCAGTCAGGATAAAGCAAGAATCATGTGCATATGAAAACCCAAATGAGCCAGTTAGGCTGGACCGCGATATTTCTTTTCACGAGAATGTCTTTGAAGACTGCCATTGACTTCACACGGCTGATATTGAAAATATTTGACCCTACATAATGGTAAATTTCTCAATCGGCACGAACAAATGGTATTCGTCAGCAAGAAAGGCAGCCGCCTATACAGGCTTCGGGAAGGGTGGAATAGAAGGACTAGAGGAAATGTTATTCCATCCCTATAGGCGAAATTATTCTTCGGGAGTGGTCTCACAGTGCACAGTAACCGATCAGTTTCCCAATAGATTATTAATTAAGCTGATACGCAGGATTTCGAAAAAATATCGCTTACTGTACGAAATTATATGGGACTCAAGCGGAACACAAGGGGTGACTTTGGTACACTAGGCTTTGAGAAATTGTTTGGGTGCGTCGTTGCCCCGACCAGATATTAACAGGAAGGATATAAAACAGCAATAGTTAAAATAATACTTCAAAAAACGAAACGGTATTGATGCCGAGGGTATTTACAAAACTAGGCAAAAAGAGTCCGGAATATTATATACCATTTCTCTTTATTTGTATACAAAAAATAATAGAAAGAGTAAGTCTTCTTGAATCGCTGAAAAGCGTCATGAAGTAATAATGCTTGTTTTCTCAATTCAGAACAAGCAGGCCAAGCGAGGCCGCGCTAGTCCATTTTTATGCATGCTTATTTTAGCGTATTTTGTGTGCTTTTGGTGCATTATGTTTGATAAGCATGTTGCTAAGCCTAAGTGGGCTTAAGCACGGCCGTCGAAATTTCGCTGTACATACTGGTTTGTAATAAAATAATAACAATAATACTAATATTTTTTTCTAAAAAGTTCCGAGGCTTTGATGCGAGCCAATGATACAAGTAAGACCGCTCGACATGAGAAAGAGTTGGACCTGCGCTGATCCATCAGGCGTCTGCAGGGCTGGCCGCCGCAGACACGCCGAAAAAAGACGCCGACATCGCGAGGCCAGAAGAAAAGAAGACCGGTAGAAACAGATGCTCACTGTCACCCTGGCCGCCTTCGCGCCGGTCATCAACACTGAAATGTTACCAGGGCACGACAGATGACAACAATGGCCAGAGAGGGCGATGATGCCGGCCAGCGGGCAGCCCGCAAATCTCCCAAGTCGTGCCGGTCGATCAGCGTCACCGGATGCGATGCCTCGTATTGGACCTTTTGTCGCCTCTTGGCGAGCACTGCAGATAACAGAGGAACGGGTGAAGCTACACTTCGTTTTTCCTGCATTATTCGCATCGCCGCGGCCTTTTTCCTCTTTGATGAGCTCTCCGAGAAAGAGAGCGGTGGGAGTGCGTGCTCCCATGGCGCTGAAGGAAACTTGCATGACGTCCTTTTCACGATGCCGCGGGAGCTTGGTAACGCCAAAGCTGCTATTTGACCCCATTTTCCTAGGGTCCCATTGAATATTGCCACCTTTATTACGCAAGAGCTGAAGGTGGGTCCCGCATTCTTATGTCGCCATTGTAATGAAAAAGCGGTTTTCTGGCGCAGCCCGTGCAGTGACAACCTTGACGATGGCGCAGGCACACACACAAGTATAACGGAACATTAACGGCAATATGCATGCAACGTATTTCAAATAAAAACCAGAAATTCGGATACTTGCACCAAAAACTAGCACAGTGGGACGAACTTTCAAACTGGAACGCTTCTTCAAAACGTACCTCATGAGAATATACTTGAGAGCAAGCTGCAGCACGCCAGCTTTAAACCATTTGTATACTGCTGCTATACCGGTTCGCGAACTGGTTGGGCGCGGAAATTATTATAACTAAGTGCGAAATGTTTTTTGGTAGTTCAAAGGGACCGTGACAAAAAAATACAAGTTTGGTTCATTCAAAAGATGGCTTTGTCCCAATAGCAATCATGTCGATCTTAATGGCAGCTTTAAACATTTAGGCTAGCTAATCTGGAAAATGAAGGATTCGGGTCCGTGCTGCACTTCCACCAGCTGTGATCCGTTTGGGCAGACATTCCCATTTTGCTCCACGTCGGTATCGGCCGCAGACATTCAGCATCTTCGGTGGACTTGCCGTGGACTCCAGCGTTCCCGAGAGCAAGTACTAAATAGTGTGGGACTCAACCCAGGCCGGCCGGGCGACTGAAGGCGCTGGCTCCGTATAACCGCAGCCTTTAAGACTTCCTCACTGACAACAACCTGTTCCCATAGATTTTGCCTCACCCGTCTCCACCGTTTTTCGCTGCAGAACAAAATCTGGAAAATAAAAAAATTGTTGCCATTCACCGAGAACTTTCTTGCCCAGCCTCCATGACATCAAAGGGACATTTATGCGACTGGCAGCCGACGACCAAAGCCAAAGCTAAAAATCCGGTTTGCGAGATTTAGTGGTGCCTCCAGTCCTGCTTTGCCGTAACTTTTGATTGCTAACATGCAGTTAACGCGCCGATAAATCTGTGACTGACTTTGGGTAGAGTCAAACAAAGGTTTTTCAGTATTTAAATGCTATCTTTCCAACACCAGAGCTGTTGACGTTTTAGTTCTGGCGGCGCGCGTTACCAGAAAACTCCGCCCAGCCGAGCGAACGCGAGCGTGCACCTCGTGAGGGGCCCCCTGGATCCTCCAGGCTTGCGTGTGGGCTTGGGCCACGTGAGGAGCACACAAAAAATACGAAAAAATACCGAGCGCACGCGAGCGTGCGTCTCGTGAGGAGCCCACGGCATCGGTCAGCTCGACCTTCAAGAACACTCTGCCCAGCTTTCGTGGTGTGATCGCTCGAGTGCTGTTCTCGCCAGTTCACGTGAGTTCGCGCCTGAAGTGGGCAGCACAGACGCCGAGTTCGCGCTACAGACGCCAACTTCGCGAAGCCGGTTTCCGCTGGTTTTAGAGCATGCTAACGCGGTCATAGAGTTTCATACTAATATATACTAGAGGGAAATCTGTTGCTGCAGTCGCGGGCCGCCGTGGGCGGCGCCATTGCCACTAGCGACGTTCCTCGCCTACTTGGCTTAGCTAGCCATACGGCTTTTTTTTTTTGTCTCGAAGCCAAAATCAACGAAAAAAGGTAACATTTTTTATGTTCATCGTACATGAAGCTTCTAAACAACTACTGACAAATTAATCTTTTTGTAGGTTCAATTTTATAATAACAAAACAAATTACATGAACCATCTACGGTAATATTGTTGCTTTTTTTGCAGCCAGAGCCATTTTTTTAGCCTGTTCATGAGCCATGCCAAGGAAGTTGAACGTGCCTGCCGGGTACATGGCGGAACGCTCGTAGAAGCGCGGCTCCCCTAAACAGCGACGCCAGATTTCCCTCTAGTATATCTTATACTCGGTGACAACTTAAGAACGGCACCGGAAGTTGCCGCTGTACCTTATCACCATAGCCGGATGTTTCTCCGCGCGGCGCAAGTAGGGCATTACTGGGAATATTTTGAACATGGCGTGAGCCGTTCCCGTGATTTTTTGGACTTAATGTGCTTATAAACGACTCCACTGACGACAAAAAAACTGCGTGAGACAAGGCAGACGATATTACGCCTTCATAGCAAACCCCTTTCAAAACGCGCGCGCACTGGCGTCACGGGTCCGGCGCTTTGGCGCAGGGATACACTACATGAGGTGGTGCCGTTCTTGAGTTGTAACCGAGTAGTTTGAAACTCTATGAACGCGGTCTACTTTGGGAGAGATGTGAAAGCAGGCTGCGGACAAAACGATACGGGCCTGCCAGTCATACAGAACTTTCAGCAACAAGTTAGAAAATTCCTGTGAGGTGCTACAGCCGGGTCTCCGACGACGGCCGAGGGGGGCCACCAGTTCGGCTGTTTCTCCAGCCTTGCACTAGTGGAGGCTGCGCAAATTCTTTTTTGTGAAGACGACATTCTGCGGGGCCGGAATAGCGCAGAGAATGTTACCTAAGGATATTTATTTCCCATAAAACAATGCAACAGTTTATCTTGCTTTCATGGTTGCTTTGAAATACAATACCATGCAGAGCGTGTAAGTGGAAGCAGGAGGGGAATAGTGCCGGCCACAAAATTACGCACCTTCGGTATAGAGTTACCTTTCACACCCAGCAAAACAAAAATCTACCTGCCTTTTTATACCACTGACAGTCTCCGAAAATGGTACAAAAATCCTGACACTTGTCTACTAATGCGTAAACATTCTTTCCAGCCGCACTCTTATGTAACTGGACTCTATACAGTCGGCTTCACCTCTGTACAGAAGTGAATTGGAGGGACGACTCTTACGAAGGGTAATGTAAGCAGTTTTATATCACAGTTTGAAAGCACCGTGCATTCTGCTGCATCCCCAGGAATTATAAAATGTAACGAGCAAGCACTTTTAAGGTCTCGGTCACTGTTGCGCTGTGCACCGATCGGGTGGCCTGCGTGCCCGTCCGCGCTTTTTTATTACGCGGGCTCTTTCACCAACCGGGCAGTGGGCGGCTTCTCCTTCAGCTTGGCCAGGGAATGCATGAAAACGTACTGTGAGATAGTTATGCACTATACACCGCCTAAAGAGGCATAAATATCCTCCCCCTGATAAATCCCTCAACAATATTTCGCAATCGATCCACCGGCTTCAGATAATTACAATTTATACACCCGTAAATGACCGCTGATTTATCCATGACCTTATTGTCCCCAATGATCCCTCTGTAAAGCCGAAAAAGGCCATTTATCTCACATATTCTATGGCTGCCGCGAGGACCCCCCTCTTACCCGTCTGGAATTAACCAATTCAGAGCAGTGGGAGGGCGCGAAGTTCAGCGGTGACCCGCCGATGCAAGTCTGTTGGAAGGTACGGTCTTCTGCAGGAGGTGGTTGGAAGGTGTGGTCCCCCGCGACCAATAACCCCTTTTTGACGAAATTAAAGTAATTTCGTCAAAATTTCGAGTTACCTTGGCATAGCAGATGCGCCTGTAGTTTGTTTGTGTTTTTCTTTTTCTTTTTCACGCATGTGACGTCATTGTATTCTTCCTTTATATTTCCGCAAGCAATAAAATATTGCTCAGTTGATAGTCAGCGCTAGTGTCTGTGTCTTCTTCTTCGCTGTCCTCGTTTTAAGCGCTGTTTCCCAGTTTAAATATGAACCAACTAGCCCAAACCCAAACTTTAGTTATAGTGGAAAGAAGGCGAAGAAAAACACACGTCGAGATTGGGGACTGAACCCATGCCTCCCTCGGCGTTGTAGACTGTAGACCTTTCTTTCTGTATTTACTCAACGAACCTTTAATTCCTAACCATATTATTCTGAAAAGCGTAGCGAGGGCCTCGCTTCTGCCAGCCTTGATGTCGAAGGTAGCAAAGGAGGATTTCCCGCCCGTCGTCTGCTCATTACAGGCTGTAGACGCGCCAGTCATGGCCCCGGGGGTTAAAAAGAAGGTCCCCTTCACTCCGTGTTGTCAAAGTGGCACTGCCTACCATCCTCAAGCATCAGAGATTGTTGTGCTAAATATAAATGCCTCAGACAGAGACGGAGCACACAGTCACCCAGATAGCCGAATTGGTAAGGCCTCCGAAATCTAATCGGAAGGCGTGAGTTCGGTTCCCGCTCTTGACGTGTGTTTTTCGTCACTTTCTTATCGATATAAATTTACGACTAAGTGCACTAAAAAAACTTATCCATTCCCCTTTGCCTCTCTTAGCGTCGTAGTCTGCCGGCCTTTCCTACTGCGTAATATATATATATATATATATATATATATATATATATATATATATATATATATATATATATATATATATATCAATGATGTAACGAGTAATGAGCGTACAGTGCCTTACCCTGCTCAACATGACGCAGGACGGTCTTTCGATCTTAATAGTAATTAAAATGTACATGAGCCATCGGCCTTCTACTATTGTGCACATTTTCGACGCGCACAGCACTTCACCTCATTTCTGCTGACAGCAAGGCTTGGCAGTTTGAAGCAGAAATCTAGACTTCAAAGAGTTCCGGCGAGTAAACATTAGGAAGGGAGCAAGAAAGCTCAAAATGTTCCACATATTTACTCAACCATTCCGCTCTACGTGAACTAGAACCAGTAAACATGTGCAAGTTCGAAAACGCGCGGCGGGTCCCGTTTGCCAGTGCTCGGCCGGTGACTAGATATTATGCCATGATAAGGTCGCTAACTAAAGCGAGTAGCTGTATACAGGGTATTGCATTGGACGCTGCAGTAAAAGCGGGAAAACGAGCGCGTACCCGCGACGGTCTGTTTTCGTTCGTTCAATGCAACAGAATAAACAATAACCATAAATTGCAACAACAACTACAACAAAAAATTATCGCGTGTATACAGCGGAAGGTAGGGTTGGGTAATTCGGCGCATGTGTCTCTGCCGTGAGGTCGATTGGGAACACAGGAGCGGAGATGCGACGAAGGGTCGTTAAAGCGTGCACCGCGACGTTTCCTGCGGATAATACGGGGCTTTATTCGATCGCCTGGAGGCATGCTTGCGGACGCAGAAAAACGTTTTGTAAATAGCAAAGCCCTGCTCGATCGCTACTCTTCGCGGCCCATCGTGTTAGCGTTGTTTCCGAATACGCTCTTTTTTTCGAAAGCTTTATTTCTAACCCCCCTCCTTTTTCTCTCGTAGCCGATGGGTATGCCACAAGTGCGGTTTTTACGCTTTCTCCGTTTCATTTATTCTCGCTATTTCCTTCGTATGGCAGTCGCACAAAAGTGTTTCAACGAGTTCCCTGCTCCAAACTCGAGATCTGGACTTTTCGCATTACTTTGACCTTGAACTTCAATATAGTTTACAGGTGCAACAGACAGAGTGCCGATGCACGAAGTGGTAGATTTTTTCTTGGCGACCGCGCAGGCTGTGTTTGTGTTGAATGCGGATAGGCACGTTGCAACCAAGGAGGTTCAACCTCCTTGGTTGCAACGGACAGAGGCCGCTGTGAAAGCAGCACTTTTCCTACTAAAGTTGTCTGTAGCGCGCTAACGTATCTTCGTCTGCGCCACTTAAACTATTCGTTCTTTTCGGCCTTGTTATCATGACGTTACCTAGATGCCTCCTTTGTGTGGTCGCCCGTGCGTGACTCGTGATAATTCCGGCTGTTGCTGTCTAGGACAGGCCGCCGACACCTCCGTAATATGAATGCTACGAACCGAGCCCGTGATATTCGTGGCATCTTTCCTACAAGAAATGACCACCCGAACCATCAAGATATAGAAAACGGCGCTGCTGCTTGCGAGGCAAACATTAACGCAACGTGCCTATACAAATGGACGGTCTTTTCGCGTACCCTAAAATAATTTCCGGTAGTGCAAATTAAAGCATACCCCGCAATATGGTCAACCTGACAGCCGAGATGTGAAGTGGGCCAGTGTCCTTGTTTTCCCTCCTCGTATTTTCCCCTCTGATTCTAGCTGGCTTCAGCGCGTAGAAAAACAGGAATCTGTTGGCAGATTTCGCTGTTTGGAGGGCGTAAACGCTGCCTCAATCTTGGCATAGGGAAACATCTCTTGTAGTATATTTCAGAACCATATTTTCAATGGGCGACCGAATTCTGTTATGAGCTACACAAACGACTAGCTCGAAGACTTAAATAACAGTTCCAAAGGCCTGAAAAAACAACAGAGAAAATTTATTGAAATTATTGTGTTACATTATACTCGTTAGAGGTGATCATTTGGTAAACGATCGTTTAATAATACTGTCCCACCGTCTTTTACATCCTTTTTAATGAACTGTGGGACTGTTCTTTGGCCCGGCATTCAAGGAACCAAATGCGGCCGCGATGGATGCAAATATGGCCGTAGGAACGGAAGCAAAACAAATTCACCACAAGAGGCGGCCGCATTTCAAGACTCGTGCAGCACGAGCGTTTTTACGCAACCGCGCCGCAAGCAGTACTATCCTGTGCCGCCTGGAGGCCAGAATGGGCAGCTTTCTGTCATTTGTTGAGTGCGTTTGCAGGCCGCTGCGAGGAAAGCTGCGACGGCCGTACGGCATGGCAAATGATCCTAATGCGTTGTCATTGTTCCCACTTCCTAGTGGCCGCACAACGCACGCATCTGAAACCCCACGTGGCCAATTACCCAATAAGCGAGCACGGGGCCATCTGGTATGGAAACGCCGACGATAATTCCCGTAGCCTGAGGACTTGTACAAGGCGCGTGTTTCGGGGAGCATCCCATAAGCCCTTCATCCAGCTTATGAGTGTCCGATGAAGCTCATCTAAATAAGCGGCAAACTCGGGACTCCATAGGACACGCGTTTCTTTTCAACAACAGCTGGAGCCCGCTGCTTTTCTCCACTGGTGCTCTCATCACACCGCCGCTCATGTGGAGTAAACAAGAAACATACCCAACACCCGACCACAGCGACAGCTGAGTCACCACCCGATGCGTTCTGACAGCCATGAACACTCACGTCTGAGCGCGAACTTTCTGGCCCCAAGACGTGCATTCGGCAGAAATGCGTTCTAGATTGAGCTTCTTGGCCTACCTCCTGACGGGAAATGTGCCGTAACGAACACCGATGACTATTTAAATGCTATTGGTGTGAAAGCACGACCAGCCTACCCCGGATTTCACCGCTGGTTTTATAAATCCTCTCAGCTAGCAAAATAGAAAGCCCGCCGTGTCCAGTGTCGAACGTGGGTGTGGTGAATTTCAAAGACGATGCCTTACCGACTATGCCCCGCCAGCTGAAAGTTCTCTATTATCAAAACATCGGGCGTGCATCTGCGCAGCGCGATTCGCTACAGACGCTGTCACTCCCAGTGTATGCTGAAGCGTGCGCAGAAAATTTGAACTCGCTCAAAACCAGAACCTTTCCCAAGACAAAAAAAAAAATGGAGTAAGAAAATTCACCATTGTACTTTCTTCCGTGGTTCGTGCAGCAACCCACCAGCAGTTTTTACAGAACTTTCTTTTCTTTTGCTTTCTTATCTACCCTGTCCTCATTGGTGAGCTGGCTTCCTTCCACAGCGCACACGCCTGCAGAAAAACATTTTTTACAGGGGAATCGGATTAGGAACAATGCGAAGGCGTTAATCTACAAGGTGTAAAAAGTCATCACGAGCAACAGTGAAAAAAAAAAAAGTTTGCTGAGAGTTTGGAGCAGAACTCGCTGCCGCTCTCAAGGCTAGCGTGCAGGTTTGCCCACCCAATTAATGGAGCACAGGAATAGGAATCCGGAGGCTGCGAGTTCCAATTAAACACACTTTGCCAGGGGCAAGAGCCATCCGGCATCCCTACCATACCTAGTTCTGGTTTTTACGAGTGTACTTGAATTTCGCGCGCCCTTTCTATAGCGCCTAATCCTCGCACCCAGTTTTGTCCCGCCAAGGTGGCGTACTGGCATCTTGCTGCGGCACACAAGGCGGCGGGTTCGATTACTGGCCGCTTAGGTTGCATCTTTGACGTCAGCGCAATAAACATACTGCCCATTTGAATGACATTTTGGGACACGTTAAAGAGATCTATATATAAGTGGGCGAAATTAATCACATAACAGTGTAGCACATAACGCATAATGGACGCACATAACAGTAGCTTTGGCGCTTCAAGCCCCTATTAACGGGGCAAGCCCCCCTCACCCCCATCTGAAGTATACTTCAGATGGGGGTGAACATAGTGAGGCGAAAAAGAAAAGAAAGGGGAAAAAGCACCTTGTAACAATAATAAGAAAGAGAAGAAAATGAACACAATAAGGAACGCAAGAAAAAATTTGCAGCAGAAGGAGAAAAATGTGAGGATTTCAAGGTTGCGAAGTCAGATAAATGTTTTAAAGTCAAGGTCAAGCCAGAAAAAAAAAAGTCGAAATAGCCGTTGTCCCTAGCGCCGCGTCAGCGCGATTCTGCCACAATCCAAGAAAGTAATTCAGTTCTAAAGAGTTTCCTCGTAGCAATCGCACAAGACTTCTTTTCGCTGTTTCACGTTGGGTTACATGCTGCGGGGCGTCGCACAAGAGATGCCGTATGACCTTTTTATAGAGCAAATAGATCATAATGGTGAGTCCACCCAGCCTATCTTAAGCAGAAAACTGCGAGTGTATAGGCATAGTCGGTGAAGGGCACCCTCAGCTTGTTTTGGTAAGCCTCACGGGAACCGGAAATTGCACTAGGGGTAAATCGCATGCAAAGGCAAGGGTCTCCTAAGAGGGTCCTGCCAAGCTGGCAGCTGCACTTTCCACCCCAGTGCAGAGACGCGTCCGTACTGCCGTGTTGTCTGCAACACGGGATTTCAACAGACACGAGCAGATTGTGCGCCTCTTTCGCTGCTGCGTCAGAGATGACGTTCCCCCGGATGCCGGAATGACCTGGCAGCCACTGAAGCGAGATTCGGTGCCCGCTTTGTAGTCCAAGTGTGTGCAATGCGTGTAGCTCACACACACGTTGGCTCCGGTGGTGGGATGGCTTCATCAGTGCTTGTAAAGCAAGCCGCGAGTCGACAAAGATTACACATTGCCGAGCGGGACTATCGGTGATATAAAGGAGTGCCGCCCTAATAGCAGTTAACTTGGTTACGGTGGACGACGTCTTATGGCTTCATTTTCTTTCTTACCGCTAGTCCCACCGACGGAATCCACACTCTAATATCTGACGAATCAGACTTCACGGAGCCGTCTGTATACACCTGAGCGTAGCCAAATAGCGTGAGCTGATGGGCTCCAGTGAGAAGTCCCGCAAAGCTGGCGAAGGTAGAGATGATTGTTTGCCTATTCCTGGTATGATGACGCATACATCCCACGGTGCAAACTTCCATGGAGGAAAGGCAGGCTTGTTTAGGCGTTCAAAGTTGGCCGGTAGGAGACTCCGCACATGTCAGGCACACGCCTGGGCTAGCGGATGGTCGGCACACTGGGTGACGGGACTGAGGATGGTGCAGATGAACTCTTGAGCTTTTAGTGTCTGGGCTGACCGGCACCTTGCTTCGCAGAGAGTTCCATTCGTAGATGTGCACACTGGAAGGTCCAGTCAGATGCCTAGAGCTTGAGCCTGTGCACTCTCTGCACTCTCTAGCACTCTGTAGTTCGTCCTGGACAAACCAATCAGGGCTGGGAGGCTGTACCGCAGAATACCAAGAAAAAGCCCCTTATAAAGCCGCAATATTGAAGGCACTGAGCAGACTCATTTTTTTTTTTCTGTCAACATCCGGAAAATTGGCAAAAATGAGTGCAGGCGCTCTCTGAGGCGACGGATACGTGAGGCCCAAGACAGGGATTGATGTTATGTCACTCGAAGAAATTTTATGGCTGTGAACGTACGATATTTCTGTATCATTTATGACTACAAGATAGCGGGATATATTACGCCTACAAACGTCATTTCCCTTCGAATCGCTTCATGAGCAACGCAGTCAAAAGCCGCCTTGATGTCAAGAAAAGCAGCTACTGTTTTTTATGACTAGATGATAGCGGAATACATCACGCCTACAAACGTGACTTCCCTTCGAATAGCTTCATGGGCAACGCTCTCAAAAGCCGCCTTGATGTCAAGGAAAACAGCTACTGTGAAATTTTTTGCAGCCTTTTGCCGATGAACGACCCTTACCAAAGCAATGACGTTGTCGATGCTACTTCTGCCTTCTCTGAACCCTGGCATCTCTGGGTATACACGTCTTGGTCCTCGCGATCTCAGACGAGCCGCTGCAGTACCATTTTCTCTGTTACCTTTCCTATGCAGCTTAGTAGAGAAATAGGGGGGTAAGAGTTAACGTCTTGGCGATTTTCAGGGTTTGATGAGCGTTACTAGGCGATCAACTTTTGAGCTTACTTCAACGCGGCCTGTCTGCCACGAGTTGTAGTATGGAAGCGGTTGCCGGAGGGCATTCCTGCCGAGATGTCGCAAAGCTGAGTACGTAACACCATCGGTGCCTGGCGAAGAAAGCAGGTTTACGGACGCTAACGCTGTGAATATCTCATGGACAGTGAATAACTTATCCATGAGTATAGCATTCGTAGTGGAGAGCCAATCAGTCAGGATCTCTGAAATCACTGCAGAGCTCAGGGAAGCTGTAACCTTGGCGCAAAATTTGTCAGCTACGTCCACTTTACTGACGCCACGCTGGAGAGCTATCGAGAAGAACGAATGATCTTGACTCGGTGTTGTCCTCAGGCTGCGGCAAACTTGCCAAATGCGAGCCAGTGGTTTGCGGGGATCAAGCATGGAACAAAATTGGCTCCAACGCTGCCTTGCGAGCTTATTCATGTGCTTCTGAATGCGCTTCTGGGCATGCCTTGAAGCTCGAATGTCATCTGGTGATAACGTTTCTCTCGCACGGCGCTCTGCTCTCCTGAGGATAGCGCGAAGGCGTTCCACTGCTTACCACGTCTTCGGCACCAAGCTCCGCCGTATTGACCGTGACTGGGCCCAATAGCATCCGCCAGCTTTTCGTTAGATATTTCATCAACATTATCCTCCAGCATATCTCAGAAGGTCGTCCAGTGGCCGCTTGATGGTACCGCCGCGGACTCCATCAGTCGTGGTGTACGACGGGGTCTGGCTGCTGCCGAAGCTTGAAATGTTCGGACACCAGTATACGGCAGGCAGCAGGGAGGGGGACACCATGGTCACATCCAACACACTTGAAGTCCTGCCCCGAATGAACGTGGGGCAACCGCTGTTGAGCACTGCTAGTCCTGCTTGGCTGGCCACATCGAGCAGGCTGCTTGCCCTTGGTGTCGTCTTAACACTCCCCTGTAAGCAAGTGCGGCCGTGGTGCAGTGGCCGAGAGGGCTTTCAGGCTTTTAAGGGGCCATA
Organism: Haemaphysalis longicornis; assembly: GCF_048455015.1. Taxonomy (NCBI): domain Eukaryota; kingdom Metazoa; phylum Arthropoda; class Arachnida; order Ixodida; family Ixodidae; genus Haemaphysalis; species Haemaphysalis longicornis. Next base: position 315,819,545 of record NW_027526203.1, read on the forward strand.
AAGACAAAATGCAAGTTTACGTTTGGTTCATTCAAAAGATCGCCTCGTTAAAATCATGCTGACACCACTTTTAACGTAAACTTCGCTCAAATAAGCTGCATAATTAGGGAAACAAGGGAATGGCCACGCGACCCACTAGATCATTTCCCGGAACAGAGCCTATGATGCCATACCAGCCAGCTCTGCGGTTGGCGGAGGCCGGAAAAAGCAAACGCAAATTAGGCAGGGCTTATAAGCTTGCCGAACGAGCTATTTGCGCTTAAACTTAGGGCAAATTCTTTTTATGTAGGTAAGAATAATGGGACAAACAGTGGAAGTTACGAAAGCACACGTAAGCATAGAAGTACCGATGCGTACTGCTTCCGGTACTCCGCGCACTATGCTTCGTTTAGATGCACAGCACTGCGGGTCTTTGGGGTTGTCTCAGACGACACTGGCCGATTGACGCAAGCGACGGTGTTACGTGATCATATTTGTCGAGTGAGCACCATGTTTCCCGAAACGATTTTTTTATCCATGATCAAAAATAAGCCAGGTTTAAATACGGTCACAAACAAACCAAAGGCAGAAAACGGCTTGCCGTGGTGGGGTGGCGCCATCTAGGTTGACTAACAGTAAGCAAGTCTCCGCTCCATGTCAAGTTTAGTTGAGAGACCTGTTCTTACGAGGTCATTGCAAACGTCGTTCAAACACACGTTTTGGCGCGAGAACCAAAATTTTAGCTTAAATTGATTAATTTCGCAGTGAATAAAGCATCCCTTGCTTCCGGACAAGCGCTGAGGGCACTTAGAACACGAAATCTTTCGAATGAAATAAACTTGGATTTTATCTTCATTGCCCCTTTAACTTTGAACTCCGCCGTAGGCGAAGTATATTTAGTAATTATAGTGAAATTCACATGATTGTGCTTCACGGTTGCAGCGATAATACTGATATTGCGACTGTCCATGAGTTAACCGCCACCGTATAGACTACAGAACACTGCAATAGTTGGGGCTAAACTACCCGACGCTATGCCAGGAATAGACGATAGTGTGTAACTCTAGCTAAGACATTGGACGACTTTGCTGTCATGGTGTAGTTCTCAAGAACTATAGATCGAGATCCGGGGTATTGATTTTGTGACTTACCTACCCCACGAATGAGGTTTGCTGGAGCTGGTATGTATCCCATTATGTTATACTAGAATAGCATGTTAGCTGCCATTTCATACCTGAGAAAACTTGCTATAATGCTCACAGAGCAAAAAGAAAAAATAACCAAACAGACGGCGGACAGAGTAAGGTACGGAAACAGGCGCTGGCGTTTTGGATCACAAACTAGCCGGAACCTTCACCCTTTTAGGTTAAAATTTGCTAGATTAAAAAAAAAAACATTTTACTACGCCTAAGCACTCCTCATGATGAAGTTAATACGAAAGCATTAGTGTTCAACCGCCGAATGAATCGGCGAATTAGCTGTCTTCGGCGCGTACGCCACTCCCGCTGCTATTTGCCGCCGAATTAACGTGGACGATCACGCTTAACTGCAAATGTTGAGGTAGATGGTTCACGGGCAATCTTCGACCCGACGCTCAATCTTCGAATTTTATAGGTGGCGTGTGAACGTGTACACACGCCACCTATGAAATTCGAAGATTGAGCGTCGGGTGGAAGGTGGCGCCTGAATTTAATGTATCCGGTCATGGCGTGGTTCCTTATAATGGCGCCACCATCTCCCCGTCCGTCCGAGAGGCTTGACAAATACACCCTGGCTACTAGCGGAAGCGTGCTTTGCACTCACATAATTGCTACTTCTGTATTTAGCATGCTCAAATCATTCCTGTACGCCCCAGTAGATGTCTGTAATACGAGTTTATAAGTCAAAGGCTATAATTAACGCATCTACTTGGTACACATTGGGCCTTCGAAAGCCACGGACCTGCACTAGTGTAAGAGGTGCGTTCTCGCCTCACACTCCATTAGGGCCGGTGTTTGGATATTAGACCCAAATGCAGCCAGTTTTCCTTTCATCTCGATTCGCATTCTTTGTTTAGAAGAGCCTCAATGAGAAATGTGGCGCCACCCCGAGCATTTTTTCACCGTTTTTTTGTTGTTCGAGCGGTCAGTCATTTCGTCAGCCATTCTTCCGATATTTTATAGGCCCCGTCTAGGCCACGACGATGGATATTTGCCCGACCTAGTTAAGCAATGTTGTTTTATTAAAAAACAAACCTCTCCGACCTGGATTGTAAGACCGTAAATAACCGCGCATTCAGTCGAAGTTTCCTATAAAGTCTTAAACTTCGCGAAGAAGTTGCCTCGACAAGATTTAGTTTGACATCTTATCTTTTTTGTGTTTTGTCTCGTCCAGGCCGTATACTTTCAAAACTACTCGCGCTCTACATCCTTTTTGGCTCGCGCTTACTACAGAAAGTTCAAACGGTGCCGCATCTGCTGAAACTCGTTTTTTTAGGCGCATCTTTCTCGCCGAAATAATAACGACACCGCCCAGTATCGTCGCGAGCGTAGAACGCGGGGTTTTTAGAAGTGCGGAGCCGGGGAGGCGTCATCCGTCATTTGCTAAGAGTTTCAATAGTGGCCTCCTTTCGAAGTCTGCGCCTACGTGAATAATATTACAGTGATAACCGGATGGCGGTTCATGGATTCGGCGCCAGAGGTCAAACTGTATGGAACTGGGGTGCTATTCCAGAAGGCCCGAGATTGAGCGAAACTCGGGAGACACGAGCTCTAGCGACGCCCACTTAACAGGATGATAATATTTCGGGGAGGAGTTACACTGCGTTCAAAATACGATTCATGCTGTTTGCTGATTGTTGAGGGGACGTAACTGGTCCAGGGCAGCGCGCTCCGAGAAGGAGCGAGTATGGGGCGTGGCGCATTTTTCCTTGTGTTCTATCGCTCCACAATTGTAATGGTGGCTACTGCGGGAAAGCAAGTCTAACTACTTCACTTTAACGCGTTTTATTGTATTAATTTCTATATAACTATAAAGTTCATTTATTTTTTTATTTAAGGCGTTAATGTGAGCTTTTTGTTTGAAATTATTCGTCCGAAGCAGCAGTTTCTTCCCATTTCTTCCGTCAGTGGCAGACAATGCAAGCACGTAACTAAGACCGACTTGCAACAAAACGAAAGCGGGTTTTGGAAACGCACCACATTCAAAATAATTGCTTCTAGATGTAATGTTATCGAAACCGTCCGTCTGCTTTTCCATACAAAATTTCCTTGGGGTACTTAAGTCTGCTTACGTGCTTTGAAGGCGAAAGCTTGGCGATACTTAATTTATTAACTTCTTTCCTGATACATTGTACTTGCGTTCCCCTTGCCATTACGTTCATGTGTCACGCGGCACGCGCTATTCTGAAACTTTTGCTTTTCGAATCAACAGTGTGATGAATTTTGCGAACCAGGCACATTAGCTCCTCAATGCTCCCAATTGCAGGCCAATCCCCCAAATGGGCAAGTGCTACGACAGAAGGAATACCAACAACTTTTCAGATTTGTTTGCTTTATTTCGTTTTGCTCTTCACTTCTCTTGTTCGACGAAGCTCCAATTGAGTCCAATCCCCTCACTCCTCTCTCTTTCGCTCCTTTCCCACTCCAACTTACCCTCCCTCTGGCGTCACGTGGTTACTTTAATTCTGAACTCTCTCCTTTATTCATTTTACATGCTCTGCTTTCTGCCATACGACGGTGACGCTGAAGAAGACCCGTTAAAATGTGTAGAGATCGCCTCTGATAATCGATAGGCGCCGTTAATTGTATATGTATACTGCAAGTTACGTGTACACTAAAATCGTGCGACACGCAACGCCTCTGACGCGCTGACGATAAGTGCAACGCATGGTCGTGTAACGCCTCCTTTGAATTTTTTTTTGCGAGCAGACGATAACTAAAGCGCACACTCCGGCTGCAGACTGATGGACGCGCGGTAGACCATGTGAAAGCCATGCCCGACGAGCCACCTAAAAGAAAAGCGAGGTCAGGGAAACACGTCTCCAGTGATCATATTGCGCACACGCCGGCTGACTGTCGACTGGTGGCGGTCGATGGTGCGGTCGCTTCAAACGCTTCTGTGGAAGCTGCCCGTCGCGTAAAAACTCCAGCGCACACAACACTTGCTCCTCGACGGTCATCGAGCGAAAGTCGCCTCGAAGTCATTGCAAGTGGGGATCGGCCGCTAGATGACTGTACAGCCAGTGCACAGTACTTCTGTAGAGATAAAAACAAGCTCAAATTTCTCCTTCATTCAAAATATCTGTCGGGGTAGAAGTATGCCTACTACGGCGGCCATAAACAATAAACCACGCCGAAGCAGCGTCCGCCGCGAGCGTCACGCGTTCAACTCGGCAGTGCAAAATCATTTCCGATTTTTCTCGGAGTTTTAATACCCCATTCGTGGGAGCGGCGTAGAGACCAAAGCCACGCCCACCTATGGCGTCGACTTTGTCGATGACGTAGCCTCCTAGCCAAAATTGTCATTTCATGCCCGCTAGCAACGAAAAGAGCTTAGGACCAAACAAAATTAAGTCCACAGGCCACTGTGAGTTAATGGCGCCACAGTCGCGGGGTGTTCGGTCCGAACTGGGGTTCACTCTTGTCCGAGCCGATTCTAGGGGCCAAGACGACACGATTTTCCCACGGGCGCCTCCTTCATACACGGTGACAACACAGTCGATGACAAATGACACAACTTCCGTCCCTAAAGCGCACCTCCCAATGCTCAAACACGCTCAGGATACGCTGAATTGAGACGATTTCTGATAAGCGCCCGCCGTGCACAGTCAACCAAGGCGTAAACAAAAGCCATATTTGATGGTCCGGAGCGGGGAGCGTTCCGTTAGCTACAGTAAACCCCTTTGCTTATTTGATTTGTGCTTGCGCAGAGCTGCACTGGGTGTACCCTCAAGCCACATAGCAAACATAATTCAGTGGAAGAACAGAACGGCGAGAAAAACGGACCGCCACGCACTGGACGTAGCCAACAGACAGGCTGGGGATATAAAAATAGTAGTGGGGTTATCTAATTTACGCCAGGGAGTGAGTGCTACAGCTCGATTTCAGACGGCGCTGCATGCGGGTGATAGCATAAGCCGTACTTTATCAACATAAGCGGCCCCAATACGGCGCGCAGAATATGCCAGGCCTGCTGCGCGCGATTGCGCTGGTTTCGCGAGAGGTGTATCGGGAGGTCCACTATCACCACTTTCATAACCCAAGGAGATGGAAACTCGAAAGTAGGCAGAACTCGGGCCTTTTGGAATAGCGCCCCTGTTCCCGACAGAGGGAAAGATCACGAAATAGAGGGAACGCGACAAAACGCACTCGCTCATGGCGGGCGTGAAAACCGTTGCTGCATATCTAATCTTCCATAAGCTTGGGATCGGCGTGAATGCGAACGCGTGCACGTTTTTTGTTTTTTTAATGTAATCCTTACACAAGCCTCGCCAATGGTGAGCTGCAGTGGTGAAAGGAAAGCAATTTTTGTCCTCCGCGAAGTTGCCGCTGGTTACTATTTTTGCATGCTTAAATGTGTTTCTGACGCCCTACATTCGACGGAAACGTGGCAAAAAAGGGAGCAGCGGTTATGTTTACACACCAAATGCATGAGATCAATCTGCAAACCGATGTGCGCAGTGTGCCTACATATAATATCATTTAAAATTTAACTTTTCTTCGTAAACAATAGCTGCAGCAGTTAAGAAATAGAAATAATGAAGCTTTCCTTGCATAAATTCCTCTCTTATTATAGGGGAACTGCTCTTCTTTTTTACAAAACAAGGTATAATGCGAAGCTGCATGTTTATTGTCGAAATTTTCATTGTGCGTACATGCGTTCAAACCTTAACGGTAAGCATTAACTTTGAGGACCAGCGCGTAAAGAGTTTTATTGTGCGCACACGTGGGTTGAAATGTTCACACTACGAATTTATTAAAGAACAGCCTGTTGCACAATAGCCTCCGTGCCGTCTCTTTTGTCTCGCCGCTCTCCCCGTTCGCACTGTTGCCACATATAAGAGGTTTCTTTAATGCAAAATTCTGGTGGGAGAGTGTACAAAGGAATATTTGCCGGGTTAGCACCTGATAGTGAACGCACGCACGCACGCACGCACGCACGTACACGAAGGCTCAGAAACACAAACACACACATGCACACGCACATGGACGGACGGAGTGTCACCACTTCGAATGAGGAGCAGAATCGATGAGAAGTGTGGTTGAAATAACGGAGGAAGAATCGCTACTGGGATCAGGATTCAAATTTCGAGGTTTAACGCACGTTTAAGGGCCACGGAGTAATATAGATCTGCATGAGTTCCTTGACGCGCACCGAAGCCTACGCTAATTTTACGGCGGTACGAGGGTGGGGGACCGTCTTGCTTGCACACGCGTTGCCCGTAGGAGCGCGCCGGCAGTTCAAGAACGGCGCTAGCGTGCCGGTGTGTCGGCGTGTCAGAGTACCGGTAATTCGAACAGCGTGACAGTGCCGCCCTTACATTGCACGTTGCTTTAGATCTTTGCTGCTTTTTTTTTCACCTTTGCTTTCGTCAGAAATGCACACCCCCTTCCCCCCATTCGAAAATGAAACATGCAACCTCGTACATAGCGGATTTAGTGTACAGCCACTGTCAAATGTTTGTGGTCTAGCCCGTTTCCGTAGATTGTCGTCTAGCCCGCTTCCATTTAGGTTTATGTTTTATGATTTAGGTTTATGTTTTATGATTAGGTTTATGTCTCGAGTAAGAACAATATTTGTAGTAATTAACAGAAACCTGTTGTCCAGGTAAATTGACCGTTGGCTAAAAAAGAGACGTGTCTTAACTTTGTTCTATTCACGCCTCACGTTTAGCCATGGTGTGCGTTACGAGGCTCCACCTGCGAGGAAGCCAGTTATAGATTTTGTCCAAAAGAGGAGCAGGCAGCGTGGAGAGAGCCGTGCGAAAAAAGCCTTTCGTTTTATTTATCAGTGTTCCAAAACCATCGCTAGGATCGCTGGGCTCTTACAACCAAAAAGAGAGATCTACACACAGAACAATAACAATGTGCGGCGAGTTACTCAAGCGATTCTGCGGCAGGTACCGTTACGGGGTGTGAGCACGGCGGCTGTTATCTCCGGGCACGAATGCAGGGGAGCGACAGAAGCGTTCCCGCAGCGAGGCTCGGGGGCCAGTTCTGAAGAGGGTCCCTGTCGGACTTCACTACGGAATGACGCGAATGCGCTCATTCGGCAAGTCCAGAACCGAGAGCTGGGCGTGCTACGAATGGCGCACCAGAGTCCGCACTCGCCTAATAGCCTAGCGGCCGTCCGGCGAGCAGCGGGCCCGGATATCGGGTAGATTTGCATGGTAGGCACTCCCCGGCAGCGCTATGCGAATCAGGCCCGGGCGACAACGAGCAGCCGGATTAGCCGCCGACCGAAAGCCCGCACTTTCACGCGCGAGCACTTTTCATGCTTGCTCAGGGACACGCAGCATTAGAAAACGCTGCCGCGTCCATTGCAAATTTGGCCACCCGTAGGGAGGGGCGAGGAAAGAACGCGGCGAGATGAACGAACTAACGAATATAAATAAATAAATGAATGAACGAACGAACGAACGAGCGAACGAACGAATGAATGAATGAATGAATTTTATTTATTCGCTAATAGTCATGAGACCCCGCGAGGTTATTGGGAGACAAGAAAAGTAGAGACGAAAGTCTCAATAAAAGTCTGCTGTCACCCATTAGGCACTGCGTTTGCTGTCCTTGCCGAGGCTCTCAGACCGCTTACAATGCGTTGGAAAGACGACTGGTAAGTGAATTAATTCCAGTGCGCTCGCGAACAGTAGCAGGGGAGAGGAGGAGCTCAAGGTGTGCCTTATTTGTGGTGGCGGGTAGAAGGTTCTCAACTGTGCTCGGCCGCTTAAATCAAATGTCGGACACGATCATATGGGGTGAAACAAATTCTGAAGAGAATTATCAGCGCCGCACAAATCGCAAGCAGTCGTGAATATAAAAGATAGGAGGGATGCCATGCTGCCATTTACTAACGATGTTCCGGTCATGGTTGCGACGGTACAAATGTCTCCTTGACGCCTCAAGAAAAAAATCTCGGCGCCTCAAGAAAAAAATGTGGTTAGGGCGGTCCCGGGAATGGAACCCGAGACCTTTACGCTGTGAAACCGGTAACCTAACCACTGGGTCACCCCAAATGCCAGAGGGATACGGGGTTACCAGCGGCGGGGAACAATAACATGTGCAGCCAATTGGAAAGAAAAAAAAAAACGCTTCCCGTGGACCGTGCTGCTCAGCTCATGCCCGGCAGACCAACTCTAAGCCGTCCAGCTGGCTATAGGGACGCTTCTAGAGGCGAAGGGCTCACGTCCGACGACTAAGCATCACAGTTGGCAAACCGAATAAAGTTTACTCTCTCTCTTCCCGGGATAGGAATCGAATCTGGGTTCCTCGCGTTATGAAACGGCATCTATCGAACTGAGCTATCTTTTTTTTTATTAGGTGGAGCTACCGCCGCATTTCCGGCGCATAGAAATTCCTTTGTATTCGTAGCTCGGGTTTTGTCCTTGGACTTGGCCGCAGGTTCTAGCGCGTGCTAACGCGGTCCACTTAGGGAGAGATGTGAAAGGCTGCAGACAAAACGATCTGGGCCTAGAAGTCATGGATAACTTTCAGCGGCAAGTTCGGAAATAAATGAGAGGTGCAACAGCCGGGTCTCCGACGAAGGGAGAGGGGCAGCCAACTTTGCTTTTTCTCCAGCCTTGCACCACCAGTGCAAGCTGCGCCAATGTTTTTACGTTATGCAAAAGCAACTAAGCCAAAACTACCCAATTTCAAAGCACTGATTTGGAGGTAAGGGGTAAATAAACAGCCCTCAGTCGCTCGCCATGACAGGCACCACAAAAAATGAGGGGCTTGAAACACTCCCTCATTTCATTCCCGCTGTGCGTATGGCTAGTCGCAAGGTAACACGTAGCGTCATAAAAACCAGAGTGACCCTTTATAAAGACATTGGTGCGAAGCATTCTGAAATGTTTCAATGGGCCGTGTTGGAATGGTGGGAGTAAAAACAAGCCCCTTTCCTCCACAGCAATTTCATCTCACAAGCGACGCGTAGCCCTCAGCTCGAGACGGGTTGTCCCTGTGCAGGCACGTACGTTGATTCCTGCTCCCTTAACGGCATACCAGGGCATCTGTCGGCACAAAAAGATCGGAAAAATGTCTCTTAGCCGCTGAGAGATATAATAACGGAAAAGGGCGAGATGGCGTAGGATGCACCTATTTAGGACGGTCCATCGCAAGATCGTAACCGGGGGACTGATTGCTTCGACTCGCTTTTCCAAGTTGTTTTCTTTGCGCGCCTCGCGAAATATCATCGTGGGAGATCAAGGCGTGCCGTCGTTTCGAGCTTTCGCGTTCCTCTCGGTTCTGCGTATGCACGCAGGCTCGCATACGACGTTGTTGAACGCTGAACAGGCGTTGCAGCTCGCGGCGGTGTGCCAGTCAGAGTACACCTTACAGCAGCGTGTAACCATATGCGCCCTTTGCATCGCGACGAATTTCAGCTTTTGTCTGGAACTTTTATGCACCCGGTGGCTTCACTTTTAGTGTCCGGAATACTGTCGTTATGGCCATCGCACTCCGCGTCTGTACGCTTCACACGATCAGAGTCGTGAAAGCTGGCGACGATTATCGTGCTCGGAAATGCTCATGGAAAGCGCAAGCCTCGGGGGCATCACGAGACGTGCCGAACGCGAGCTTTTCCCCTGAGCCCTACGTACCTCGCGGCGGGTCGTTTTGCGCCGCGACATGACAGCATATTCCACGCCACGCTTCGTGCGCCGCTATCGCCTTCGAGCTGCGAAATTTCCCTCGTGCAATAAGGCATCTACGCCGCGCGGGTTGAGGCTTTGAAAGCCCATGACGAAAACGGGGAACTGTTTGCGGGGTTTATATGACAAATTTCCCTCTGAGTATACCTTTTTCGAGATAGAGTAGTTTCCGCGTGCTATTATAATTTGGAGGGTTTAATGTGCCGAAGCTACACCTGGACGCCGCGTAGTGGAAAGCTCCAAGTTAGTTTTGTCCACGTAGGTATGTTTCACGTGCGCCGTAATATCGACACACGGGCGGTTTTGCTTTTCCCCTCCCCCTGAAAAGCGGCCACCACGGCCGGGGATTGAACACGCGTTCTTGGGCTCAGCAGTGCAACGCCTTATAGCTACTGAGATTTTCCGCATCTGGTTATTGGATGCAGCTAATGCAAAAAAAAAACAAAAAATCTAACGTTCGCCTTACATACATGGAGGCCCTTGTCAAACTGGTTTGACTGCTTTAAACTAATGACCCTCTTAAATCTGAATGGTAATGGTCAGAGAGAAACTGACATGGCCGTGGCCCGTTCGGTAGCCGTCGACACACTGTTTGGCGCACCCGTCTATGACTTCAATAAAATGCGCCTAAAAAAACATACAGACATTACATCGAACATCAGAATGATTTACTAGCTCCCTCGCGCCACCAAGATTACGGTCTCGGAAACAGTCGATCCTTTTTAACTTACCCGAACCATCCTATAACGAAATCAAAGAGCACGCTATTGTTAGAAGGTCTCTCACACATCAAGACGTAGTATATTGTGACCGTGATGGCCAAACGATCAATCCATCATTTTAAAAGCTGTACTATATGACATCATATGTACTCCCAACTTCATTCGTTTTGATGCCTCTCACCCTATCCAAACAAACATTCGTATACTCACAGGTACGTTTTAAATCATTTAAGAGCTTCCTTCAATCCAATCACTCAATCCCCAGCGGAGATTGCTGGCGCTTTGAAATAAAAAAATGAAGTTCAACAAAAACCACTCCAGACTCTTGCTTGAAACAGCAAATTGCGGCTTTTTTGTTTACAAATAGGCATTGTCTGGCAAATGACGGACTCGTGACAGTGGTGTATAGCAACGCTTCCATAACCGCATGTACTCATCCGAAGGCAGTCAAAACGAAAACAACAACAACAGGGAGAGCGAGGAGGCCATCCCCAACGGCAAAACGGTGCCCGCGTGCACGAACGTACCAGACGAATAGGACTAGGCCTGGAGAAACAAGTTCCATAGCAAAAGGGCAACGGACGCAACTTCCGGTCTGTTTCGGGAAGTTTCCTTACTATCTATCGACTGGCTTTCTTCGTGTGCGTTTATGGGCTGTCCCTGACGGGCAGTGGTGCGGCTAGCCAACACTACTGGCAGTGAGCCGAAACGTGAGCGAACTGGACAGGCTTTATTTACCTCCTTGGACTAGTTCTGCGCTACCCGTGTTTCGGCCCCTCCACCCGTATTCTCTTTTTGTTTTATTCAAACTCGTTTTTCCCAAGGGCGGTGAATAAATAATAGCTTTGGCTTCTTTCGAGAAGCGAGATGCGGGCAAGAGGCAGCAGCCGTCTCTGGCGGCTTGGCACCTTCTATCCGTTACCTTCATGCCTTTTTTTCCCTTCATTTCCCAAGAGGCCACGAGCAAACGCACACAGAGTGCGAGTTGCTACTATTAGTATCCCGCTGAAATATTGGACGAGAGTTTGCTGCTTAAGTCAGTTGGGAAATCATGAGTGCGTCAACAAGCGCTGCGGTCCACAAATAAGCTCGAGGAGAGCCTATTTTATCTACTTAAATGCATCAGTGCGGCTAGATAAAAAGTACGGAGGAAACAGGATACAAAAGCAAAAACGTGTAGCACTTCGCCCACCGTCGCTGTGCCCGGCCTGCCCACACCAGCTTCCTCTTCTCAACGACCGCACCCAACAAGATGCTACGTCAAGTAGCTCTTTCGGTAGCTTTGTTTTGTCCACGTTTATTGCCTATGTTCTGTGAACGTACCAAGCGACCATGTTCTGCGAGCGTACTTTTTTGTGCCCGCCCGCTCTTACGACTGCCAGTGGTCGAGTGTGCTTTTGTGTGTGTGGGTGCTCCACCTTTTTTAATGGTCTTCGCTCGTAGCAAGCCAAGCTCGCTGCCAGGTTGACCTCTCCGTTTCATCAGTATTTTCTCCCTCAATTATGAATAAAGGATAGGCAACATTATTTCTGAGATTTATGGAGCGCATTCTTTCAAGTAATGTTGTTGGTCCACGTCATTGAGGGAAGGTTTTAACGAAGTAACGAGATTAGCAAGACGGACTGCCTGACTTGCTTTTTCACGTAGTAGTCACATAAAACAAAGAAATGCCCAGTCACAGCGTATTATTTACAGACGTACGTGTTCAATCTTTATGTTTATTATAGGCATTTTCAAACAAAGTGATGCTAGAAGAAGTGAAATGTGCAGAAAAGTTCAGCGCGGGCAGCCTTATAACAGCTAATGGTGCGATGTCACTGACTGTTCTGTGGTTACACATAGGGATCAGCTCCCTCGCATTCTTCAACGACCCTTAATGAAGCGAGTTAAGGAGAACCTCGACAAGGTGCAAGTACTGGAGCTGCAACTTTGCCAAGATGCAGCGAAAAACACTGAGAACCATCGTATAGATTACCGGTATTTTTGCTTCTTAATAATAAGATGACGGCAAGAAGGGGCAGAAGAATAAAGTTTCAACACAATCGCTGACTGTATGCACATTGTGCAGGAGGTGTCTGTGGCACTTAACGTATGTGGACCTTATTTAGGTACTTTGAAAAAAAGTACAGAAGAAATAAAAAAAATTGTATATATGCTGGCTCGTGTGGACAGTTTGGCACCCGCCAGGGAATAAGTCAGCGAGGAGGAGGAGGCGCAGGAGCAGGATTCCAGGGCCCGTTGCATCAGGGCTCTTTCACGCTTCGGAGCCGAGCTGGTCAACGCAGACTCCCACTGTCCAGGGGGAGGGGAGTGGTAGGGGTCGCGGTTGTGAGGGCAAGAGTAGACGACGTGGTAGGTTGTGAGAGGAGTGTCACAGTGCGGGAAGTTGCGGAGTATACGGATGGAGATGTGTGTGCGAGAATGGCGTCGTTGTAAAATGTCTCAGTTTGTCCCTGCGGTAGATATATGCCTCGTGATTAGATAACGTGTGTGTGTGTGCGTGTGTGTGTGTGTGTGTGTGGGTGGGTGGGTGGGTGGGTGGGTGGTGTGGAAGGGGGGATATGTACTTCTCGTGTGGGTGCAATGTGGAAGGAGTGAGCTGTAGCTGTTGTCGAAGGGTTCCAGGTGGGTAGGTACACGGTCCGTGCCTCTCAGGGTAGCTTGTGTTGAGGATAAGAATGCCCGGGAGTGAAGTTGTCGGGCGGCAGCATGCGCCGCTCTGTTCTCAACAAAATCCGAGTAACCAGGAGTCCAGACAATGGCTATTTCTATGTCTCCGAGCAATCGCTGTAGGATTGGGAAGCGAGAAATATTTTATAAGACTAGAGTTTATTATTAACACTTTTAATGGCAACTTTGCAAACACGTGGTGATGCTGAGGGAGTTTTTAAAGCTCCGAAACGTGCGCGACATACACACAGAGAAATCACTATTTTCCAAGCAAGTTGCCTTAGGAACGGGCGGTGGCCGCCGGCCGAAGGCTGGCGGCGACGGTGGTGGCTCGGTCAACCAGAAGTAGTTGCACCCCCGGTTGCGAGCTGGGCAGCGCGTCCTCCCACTTCTCGATGCTGGAGATGGGGGGAATAGGTTGAGAGGACAGGCCCACAAGGCTTCTGTTAGAGTATCCAGGGAGTCATAGAGGGGACAGTTGGGGGAAGGGAACTGAGAGGGATAGATCGTGTGGAGGAGGGAACGACTGGCGATGGAATTGATCTGGAGGAGTCGCCATAGGTGTTCCTTAGCGTTGGTGAGGGATGTGTGGGCAGGGAGACAGCGGCGGCGGGAGAGGCGGTAATCCTCCGTGACCTCTTGGTACGAGAACAGTCGATCGCGGGCCGACCGAGCACCGTGGTGAAGAGCGGGAGCGAGCCCAGCCTGGCTAGCAAGTTATCGTGCTGCTTTCTGGGCCATCTCGTTGCCTCCCACCTTAGAGTGGGCCGGGGTCCAGACGGTGTCGACTGGTTGGATAGGGGGATTTAGGAGGAGAATTTTGAGTGCCGTAGCCGAAATGACACCACGAATGAAGTTTTGAAAGGCCGAATATCTCTCGAAAAGAAAAGAAAATGAAGGAAGCTCACACTAACGTGTAAGACTTGAAGGTAGCGAAGCTGTACGCAACCTTCACGACCATCACGACGGTTTAAGTCCACGATTGCAGCCGATTTGCTTCTTTTTTTCTGCGGCAACGAGCTTTACTCCATCATTGTTGTTATAAGTGTAAGCTTCCTACATTTTTTAGAAGTGATAATTATTGGACATCACCTTGGACGGACGGGCGTACGCTATGACGTGTATTTCTCGTTCCGAGCAAGTGTTGCTACGATTACAGCGAATGCTGGAGGTTTTTTTTTTTTTTTTTTTCCTGGTAATCTTGGCCAATCTCCCTAAGTGGGTATGCACGGCTTGACAAAAGTGAGCCGGGGGCGCTGGGTGGTCGTCGCGAGGCATGCACACCCGTGTGGTCGGCATTTTCTTGTTTTTTAAATGCAGAGCATTTCTTAGCCTCGCCTCTTCCTGCGTCGGACGGCGTCCACAGCTCCGCGTCCGCAGGTGCGCCTCTCCTCCTTCCCTTCTCTCTCTCAACAGCAGCTGACGCGCGCATGCGTCGTAGTCATCCCGTTCGCTCCTTCGCGGTATCGGCGTAACAGGTTCGTGATAGCAGCGCGGTGGGGCGTGGAAGGGCGCGCGCTGCTTGCGCATGCGCGCTCTCCCCCCCCCCCCCTCCCCCCCCCGTACTGCTCTCCCTCTACTGCGCGCGCTGCAAATATAAAGTGGCTAGCGGTCGCTCGTGCTTCAGTCACTGCGTTGCTCCTTCCTTCCTTGGTTGACGCTCGCTCCACCCTAACGCGACTTTACTCTCCTCTCTCTACCCCAAACCAACACCAACGCAACTACGACCCAACTACCCACCCTAACGCGACTTTATGCGGCGTTAACGACCCCCGATGCTCTGCATTTACTCGTGTTCCCCTCGCTGGAAGGCGCGGAAATTTTTTTTTTTAATTGCCGGTCGGCAGCCACGAGGCACGCACTCACGTGCGCTCGCCATTTTGTTGTTATTTTTAACTGCGGACATTCAAAATAACAATTTGCTAAACAGCTTCGCTGTTAAAAGGCCATGTCCAGCGCATTGCTGTTCCGCCAGACAATGCGACAACATTACGAACATCGGAATCGGCTTGTGATCTGCTCCGGCTTTGAGTGATTGATCTTCTTTCGCCTCAGGGGCCAAGAGAAAGCGTTTCTAGAACCCACTTTTTTTTAAAAAGTTCTTTTCTAGTTCTAATCAATCTTCCCCTGTAAATTCCATAAATAACTTATCCTGATTGCTAGAACAAGTCCTGTCTCTTTCAGTACCTGACAATCCATCTCCTCTTCGAATACATGTTAGCGAAATTGATTAGTCACCATGCTTTCGCAGCGCTTACCAGGACTAATATTAAGCTATAAAAATACTACAGGATAGTCAACATATGCGGCATATACATGCTGACTTTTAACGTTCAATCAGCCCTTTGTTTGGGATACCATTAATTGCATCCAACTAACGGTATTTGCCATGCATAGACGAGCCGGTCTAAACGTAAAAATAACCCGTTCGGTGAGCCGTATGCCTTTTAAAACTGACACAATGCAAATATTTTTGTTAGCCTGATTCTGTTGCCCATGTTCCTCTCTTTCTCTTTCCCTTTCTCAAAAGCTTCTGCGGCGCATCAGTGTACTCTCAGTGTTAAACATCAGCAAAGCCAAAATGAAAACTTCCCCAGTGATAAAGTTGTATTAGGGCCCTCCAGAACATATTCGTCACTCCGGGCCCGAGAACAAGTTTGTGTTGTCTGGGCTGTATTTTCAAAACCAGTGCTCAGCTGTACTCAGAAATATATTTGTTCTATCATTCAATTATCTCGACGTTTAAGCGACTTCCATCGGGATAGGGACCCGTAAAGGCTCTTGTGACATTACGCAGTCGATATCCTTCATAATCACATAAGGAGAAGACAAAAATTAGTTTGGTAACAGTCGAAGGCGAAGCTTTGTAGAGTACTTTGAAGCGTAAGAGATTTTTTTCCTCGAATCGAATGAAGCCGTTTTGCAACTTGGAATATCTCAGCAAAGGAAACAGTAACTTGATGTTGCGAAGCGTAGTACCCTTCTGTGAGCTTGAATAGCATGTCGCCGTCTCTATCTGGTTGGAAATCGCTTTAACATTGAGAGAATTGAATAAAAGAGAAAATATATTTCGCAATAATAGCTCGGCACGGGCTTTGAAAATGCAGCACAGACAACGCAGGCTGTTTAGGGGCCCTAAATTCGTTTCATGGGCTTGTGTGTTCTGCCCTGATATGACATTATTGCTAAGTTCTTTTTCAACCTAGAAGAAGGATGAAAAAGATCGCGTTTGCCGAGAAAGTATTGACAGCGCTCAGGCGTTTGTTAACGTTCAACGGCGTTGCTCGGGCAGGATAAGACATCGTTCCGATTATGAAAATGCTATGCTTTAGTTTTATCCACTCGGCTGTCACGATGTAGTGAACGGGGAACCTTCGAACTAGCACCACCTCGCTTTCGATCCGCTCTTAGATAGGATGTTCGCTGCTTACGGAAAGAGCGAATTTCTTCTCCTTACTGTCGGATTATGCTGCAAACAGGCTGGCAGGGAAGAAAATACTGAATCTGAATTTTGCACCGTACCTTCCTTTATCTTTTCCCCATTTCCCAGCCTGCTCTATTTTAGTCTTTTCATCGTCGTATTTCCTCTACCGAAGAAAGACAACTCTCTATCGCTGATCTATCAACATATAACATCGTAAAATTCTCCACAGGGAAGTGCGCTAATACTGTTCCGGGGCGCCAGTTTCGAGGCAGCAGCATAAAAAGCAGGTGTTTCTTTCTAGCGCTGCGCAAAAATATTTTTGTAAGCCTGATTTTGTGGCCCATGTTCCTCTTTCTCTCTCTTCATATGTCTCCCTTTCATAAAAGCCTCTGTGATTCGTCAGAGCACTCTCAGCGTTAAATAGGAGCAAAACCAACATTGAGACTTTCACAGTGTGCACTAGGAGGAGGAGGAGGAGATTAAAGGACAGAAAGGCCGGCAAGTTTACCAGGCGCAGAGGCCGTTTGCTACCCTGCCCTGGGGGTGTGGGGTTCAGTGGATAAAAGAGAGGGCAGGGGAAGAAAAAGACATAGGAGCGGGAAAGCGCCCACTCCTGTGCCGTTTTAGGCACTACAGTCGTTCGTGTAAACTCGTATCGCTCAGCAAACGTAGAGGGGCTTTTGTCGCCTTGTGCGAATTCGATGGTAGAGAACGATGAACTAATATAGTCTCTACTGTAAATGGTCGATTGTCCAATCGGCTGAGCGCGGTGGCAAGCACGCTTCTCTCCGATGAGCACTTGCATGGGGCAATGCACGGGGCGGCACCGCGCATGCTCTATAGTCTCTTCCGCCGCACAGACGTCGCAGTGGTCGCTGCCGGCCATCCCGATGAGGAAGGAGTTGGCTTTCATTTGTTCTACGCTATCTGGGAATAACCTAATGGCGGCATGAAGTGTTGGTCGTACACTATAAGATGGCGGCTAGTTTTGCTCATCCGTGCAAATAAGCGTGGGCTCGCGCATGGCAAGGTCTGTGCGTGGGCTGTGCTCATGTCGAAAGTTTCCGAATGCCGGAACAGAAACGTCGTGCGGGGCGAGAGAAAAAGAAGAGAAAGGTAAGTAGCGGAAGTAGTCCAAATAAAATGTCATGTTTAGTACCTAAGAGCGGAAATCCGAGTCTCCCAAGTCAGTAAGAACGTTTCGAGAATTATGCTCCCCCCTTTAGAGAAAAAAAAAGGAACAATGCAGCAGGAACATCAGAACGCGCATGGACTTGAACGCAGCGTCATGTCGAAAAATAACTCAGAAGTGAATGCTCAAAATTCGGAGAAACGACGTATGTGTAAAAGAGCAGACCCTTAAGGGAAGCTTTTCTCAGCCACCTGCGGGTACTGGCGCAGAAACAGCCTCGTTCAGCTGCCACCACACTAATGGGAGGAAATTCTATAGCATAACTTTTTTTTATGAAAAATAAAATTTTTAGGACTAATGATTACGAAATGCGCTTTCATGCTGCTAAATTGCCGACGCAATCAGTTGCCTGGATATTCATGCAGAGTTTTAACTCGAGTGCAATTTATTTCGGCAACCGACCAACAGATTCCGTTCGCACAGCTGTGCGAGTGGAGCGGTCAGACCGAATCTAATTCCTGTACGTCGAACGTAACGCTACTGCGTCCTTTATAGGTGCCTTCGCATAGCAGCAGTTATTAAACTGAAGCCTAACGCAGGGGCTGTAAAAACCTGGGTGGCTGTTAGCAGTCGAATCTGTGGTAGTCAATATAAATTATCGATTTTTATTTCTGATTTGAAGAATAAATGTTGCGTGCAGAAGTGTTTGTTCTGCGCCTTCACCCTCGACGTTAAAGAAAATAAGGACAAAAGACGAGATTTTCGTTTATAAAGTAATTGTAAACGTGTCTTTTAAAATGAAAAACTGAATCTAATGCGTTCAGGCCTAAATACCTAGGTGTAGCGAGGGCAGCTCGAGAGCTACAACATCCCGTTAATTTTAAAATCCTATGATGAGCCGACGAGAGCAGCGTATGTCTAGCCCAGTTTGAAACGCACCGGATACTCTCCAGAATAACGACTGCCGGTATTCACCCAGTGAAATTCGGCTGAATCAAAGTTCACTGTGCGTACGCGCCTACAGCGGCGACTGCGCCGAGCAGCGTCTGCGTCTTGTCTTGCCTTCCCCCGCTTTCCCGCTCAAAAAGACTACCGCTCAGGAACCTAGTAAAACTGTAGTAGAAACGCGATGTTTTTGTACAGAGCAATGAGTCGACTTGGATATGAACAACACTACAAAAAGTATTGCAGAACTATGAAACGTTTTGTGCAATTCGTTGTCCGAAGTTACAGCCCCTCCATTTCAATGGGGTAGTATCGATGGATTTGGAACCTGGTCGAGCAAAGTTATTATCTTAAAACCATGCACACAGCAAGCTTTTATTCCCAATATTAGCTGTGCAAAACTTCATTGCACTAAGCTGAATAACTCCCGAGCAATCGCTTCTGAAAGAAGAGCAATGAGCCGGAAAGTTGCACCTTCGTGCAATTGTGTGCGGGTTCACTGCGCGCTGTCGCCCGAAAACCGAACTTTCGCTCGACAAACCTGCTTTAAACGCAATTCAACCGCGGCAAATTATTTTATGACTACCCTTGTATGTATGTATTTCGTCCAACACGCAGAACTCTTTCTTACGGATGAGCGCCGTCAACGCTCGAGGGAAGTCAGATGTTCTCGCACATTTCGCCCAACTTCTGTGTCACTGAAATGTCGTCTGCTAAAAAGCTTCGCTGATCACCCGCCTTCACAGAGTATCATAGATCCCACTTTTCCTTTGTGTGGCATTCGCCGCCACATGACCCTTCGCCGCCAATGGGGATGTCTCGCCGGCGCGAACCCGCCGTCGCACCCAATGCAGTTACCAGCCACATGACCAGCGCAACCAATTGGGTCGTAAGGCCGGCGCGTACCCGCCGTCGCAGCCAATGGGAATTTCCTGGCCGCGGGTATGCGACCAATGGGAATTTTAGGCCGCGTTTTTGGCACTTGCACTCTTTGGCTCCAATGCTGTCGCATCACAAGTGGCAGCCGGCCAGCGAAGCCGGAGGTTTACTTCAGTAGTGGGGAAGCGGGGTTACTAACGCCGTGACCGCAAGAGCCGTTTTCGACAGGAGGTGGGTACCAAAAACCTGGAGACGTTTGAGTATTTACAGTTTGCCTTCAAGTACGTCCATGCAAACCTTTTTTTTTTTTTTTTTGGCAATGACGCGCCATCCATGTTTTCTTGAAGCAAGTCAGCCAAGGCCCACGCCGCCCTTTTCACTTTTTCCGGTGCCTTTGCGCCCGCCCTTTATCGATGCATAGCGGTGTGCTTACTTATTTCTTGACCAAGATTATTTTAGTTGCTTGTGGGAATGTTACTACCCATGAGAAGAAACTCAAAATTTGCTTTCTGGAGCAGCCTCAGATGGCGCGGTAGTCAGAGGACTGCTCGAAGGTCGTGCTTACAATGTTAAAGCGCAGCTGCAGTCATCAAACGGCCGTCGGAAGCCAGACCACGCAGAGGTCGCTGAATTCGAAGTTTCATTCGCCTCCAGCCACGTTCTCAGTCGAGAGATTATGCTTTTCTTGCTTTATTCGTGTTTTCGTGGTTCGCGAACAACGATGGCGAAAAAATATAGCAGGCACGGTACGAAATGTAGCAAAACGGGGAACGCAGCCCTTGTGCTGAGTCCCATTTTGGCGTCTCCAGCTTTATCTTATTCCCCGCGCCCGATTTCCAACGGAAAAAGTCAATGTGCGGCGGCGACAAAGCGAGTCCTGTAGGGCGCCCGAGCATGATACATTCGAGCATTCGCATGCATTTATGCAGCTTCCACTCCGGTTCCCGTTTGGGCAGGCCGGACAAGCTGGTGCCGCCAATGCCACCGCGATCACTATCTGCGACCGGGCGTTGCATCCCTAATGTTGCTTCCGTTTAGTTTCCGCCGAGCGTCGGGAAAGAAAGCTCCATGAGCGGTCGGATATTCGTCGGACATCGTGTCTCGCGGCGGCTTCAGCGAGCGCCCGGAACGCCCGCCAGCAGCGCCTGCCGGGAGCCGCTGGCTTCTCTCTTAGGCACCGTCTTTCCCTTCGAGAGCTACGGCGCCAGCGTGCTCAGACAAAGCAGGAAAAAAAAAATAGTGCGCCAGCTTCGAGCGCCGTCATGCTTGAGCCACGAGATGTCGCTCTTACACAACTTTCCCTTTGCGTATAGGAGCAATAAAAACGAACGATAAAAAAATGCGGATTTCGGTGATACGTCATCAAACAAAATCTGTCCATTTCAAGCCACAGGTATTCACATATTCGTAACCGCTTGATTCATTTAAATACCTATTTATCACTGTATGTTTCAGTACGGGGATACTAAATCTTTGAACACGACGCGCCGTTCAAAGGCTCCTGCAGACAGCATTTCCATGCCGTACATGCGCACAGCAACAGGCTGAAATTTTCTTCCAATGGAACTACCATGTCCCATGAATCACATTTTGCTGCACTTGACCTAATTTCTGGTACGTACATAAAGCCGCCGTGTTGATGTGAGCAATGGAGCACGCAAAAGTTTCTTTCCTTTCTGAAAAAAAGTAGTACAGGCATTTCGCGAATTGTCTGCTACTGCGGAATGATCTTTTCCCCCCGCTCGGGTTTGCATTGATCTCTTTTTTTATACTTGATTTTGCTTTTAGACACAAATGCGTTGCAAAAAAGACAATTTATAGAGGCTGTGCAAACAGTTTCAGAAAAATTGTGAATGCCCAAATGTCCCTATGGAACGCATAAACACTGATTTTCTATAATGCCGGCTCCACTATATACCCAAAATCATTGTTAGCGCGTCGTGCCGCCTTTGTGTTCTCATTTTTTAACATTCTTCCTTCTAGATTCTGAAGGCACTAATAATATAAATTTGCGACATTATAACGCTCAGACGAGTTACCTGGGTTAATTATGCATTTATTTTCCCGATATAAGGCGTGAGGCTCAATCCCAACCACATGTACACCTATGAAGCGCATCATCGTGTCCCGGCGTTTTTAATTTTAAAGACTCTTTCTAGGGCTATATATACTTAAACGGAACATTTTTATTATGACTGTATGTCTGTCTGTCCCGCGATTCGGCCTTCCGGACAAAAGTTGAAACGATTCTTCAGAAGAAGTATATATAGGCTGAACCATTCCAAACTGCCGAGTCTTCCGGGCTAAGTCATACATGTCCCCATTTTTTAGCGCAAACAAAACGTCAGTTATATTTGAGGCAAAATGTAAATACAGAAGTAACCCTTATCTCCCACGTTCTTTTAGTTAAGGATGCGGGTTGGGTGGATTTTTACGACAGAAAGTGAAAAAATACGTGTTAAAAATGCCGAGATACGCTCCAGATAGTGCGAGATAAAAGCAAGAAGAAAGAGAACAGAGCTCGCACGCCCATGCTGTTCGAGGCAGCACAAGAAAAAAAATCAACTGCACCTCTGTCGAAATGACAACGATGGGGGAGCACGAAGCTTTACAAAATCAAGTCCAATCCTAAACGAACCTAGCCAGAAGCGAGCCGATCTTATTGAGCGGAACTTAGACAGAGTGAGAGATATATAGAGAGGGAGGGAGGGAGGGAGGGAGGGAGAGGGCTTTTTAATGTCAACTGGTAAGGTCAGCCCTGCTAGTGACAACAAGAGAGAGAGAGAGAGAGAGAGAGAGAGAGAGAGAGAGAGAGAGAGAGAGAGAGAGAGAGAGAGAGAGAGAGAGAGAGAGAGAGAGAGAGAGTAATTTCTTGAATGGAAGGGAAACACAGAGGTCGGGCTGATCGTATAGTCTCTGACCTGCTACTCTGTCTGCGGGGGGGGGGGGGGGGGGGGGGGTAGGGGTAAAAGAGCATAGATGGAGAGGGTGACAGGTATGATGATTGACATAGAGGTGACAAAATGCCTATGCCATGTACAGTGCATGTCCAATAGTTCACCACAACGGGATTTGGCTGCAACCTAGTTGCCAAACCGCTGCTTTTTAATAATGCCAGCACTGCCTTGAATTCCTTGTTTGAACACTGCGGGTCTGGCCAGGGTACCAGCAGGACGTCCTGAGACAATGCCCGATTGTCTAACCGGGATAACGACACGGCTAACTTTCCACGGCGATGCGCGTAAAAGGGACAGTTGCACAGCCCATGTTCAATAGTCTCCGGTATGTGACACGATTACAGTCACGGTCACTCGAACCACCGATGAGGTGTTGGTAGCGATGAGTAAAAGCTACGCCGATCCTTGCTACACAGTATGACGTAAGGCTGTGCTCTCGTTACGCGCACACCTGTTTCATATTGGGAAGGTTTACTACATTGCGATTGTGCTCTCTAGTGCTTTAATGATGCAGGCATTCCATAGCTTTCCCTTGCGTTCAGCCATCATCGTCCTTGGGCAGAGCGGTGCATTTTCTGTCGAATTTCGCTCGTCCATGCACCCGTCTGCAAATCCAAACTGCTTTGACCGTGCCGTAAGGGGGAATCGGATAGACGTCGGCTTCATAACGCGAGGGAACCAGGATCGATTCCGACCCCAGGAAGCATTCTAATTCTTCCCCCACCATCATCATCATCGTTAGAGAAAGTTGGCCTTCCTGGAGTGCGTTTTGGGTGGACTGCAGACGACATCAGTGAGAGGCTGAAAGCTTCGCTTTTGACAAAGACACTCAGCACTGTCTGGCGAGCAGTGCGAAGATGGGAAAATTGAATTGCATTGGGCAAACCTCAGTTCAGTTCATCCCCACAGGAGCGAGGTGGCAGGGGATGAGCGTGAGGGGTGGGAGCTGAGAGCGCAGAAGGAGCTACATGGCAGGCGCGGCGCGCAACTTCAGTCTTTCGACGACATTTGCCGCGAAGCAAGCAGATACACGGTCAATTTTATTTTACAGTTTTTTCTTTCCAGTTATGAAGGCACTAATCATCTACGTTTGCACTGTTGTAGCAATTACACGGGGTAACTTGACCAGTTAGAAATTTATTTTTCAGATACCAGGGGTCACGCTAACACCATCACTATTTTTCGATGTGTTCTCGTCAAGGCATTCTGACGCTTTAAAAATGCTCTTTGACACCAAAATTCATATATACGATATAGAAACGCGAACTTCAGGAGTGCTGTGGGAAGACGTGATAATTAAATTTGCTTACCTGCAGTAGAGGGGGAGGAGAAGGGAAGAACTGGCATGCACTTTTAAGCTTATTACAACTGAGCCATTTATTTATTTATTTATTTATGTATTTTATAGCATTACAGAACAATAATCGGAAGCAGTCCCATGTACATCCCCTCTTTGCGCTGAAAAAAAGAAAAACTGAGTGTTCCACGTAAAGTTCGCCATTCGATGGGATTTCGCAGGGAGTTAATATGGCTCTTTACAATAGAATTAAAAGAAAAGCTACGTGCATTAGGTGCGATTTTCTTGTTTTAATTTTTTTCTCCTTGCTCTCTGCGTCCTTCTGCCACTTTACATGGGGCAAATAAGCGAAGTGAGCAATGTTCTAGAGCACCGTTTCGCCTTTCGCGTCTTGCAAAACGCCTGCCGTGTAATCATCAAGAGTTTGAAATTAGATGCTTCAATTCTAAAACATAACAAAGATTTAATGGTGACACATTTAAGTAGTCAACACGTCCTCATTAGTTCGCAGTGCAATTACTTGAATTTAAAAATAAAACGCGCTGATCCTGAATATAGCTTGTACAGAACAGGTTACGGTTTGCGAATTATTTCTATTCCTTTCTCGTTACGGACAAAGATTGGTTCTGGATGAAAAATATGCGACCTGATTGTAATGATGATGTTCTAAAAAGTGCCCGTTGGTTAAGCGGATTTCGGTTGTTAAAAACAGGCATTAACTCCCGGAACTTCCGGGCCTTTTCTTTCGCCTTTTTTCTCACTCTCTTGTATTTGACGCAAAGCTTAGTTCTACACTTTATGCTCCAACGTGTTGAATGGCACGGTAACCACAGGCAACCATGCTGAGCAAACTACGCAAGTGCGTAGGGAGGATCCGACCGTGATGAGAAAAATTCTTCAGATAAACAAAGGAAGGTGTGGCTTCCGCTACGCCTCGAATAATGAACGATCCCCAGGGCAGTGCTTAGGAATTGGGAGTCAGATTCACGAATAGGTTCGCCCGCAACACCGGTTCCTTGCTGTCCAGTGGTTTGTCCGACACCAGCAGCGAACCAGGCTCAAGCGAGCCGCCAGACAATCGCAAGCAATTCTTGCGGCGAACAGCTTTGAAAATCAGGCCTTGGGCTAACTCATCGAACTGAAGCTGCATCTAGATTATCAATGGTGCACCTCATACACAGAGGGGAAAGGGAAAGGCATTTGAAGAGTTCCGTCTAGCTGTCATTTTTCAACATGTACAAATCGATAGGGCACATGGCGTTTTCAGCTTCGTCTCGACAGAAAGATGCTGCTGCCGCGGCAGGGAATCGAACTCGCGACCTCACACTCAGAAGCACGACGCTTCAGCCACTGCAAGGCCATGGCGGGCGTAAATGCAATGATTCTGTTGATTTTGGTGATACTTGCAATATACGGTACAGCTGTTAAAGTTGAACTGCTTCTTAAAGCTCTTTCAGCTTTTGTTCAGCGACAAAGGATGGCTTATCGGTCTAGAAATAAACGATTTAAGCTGGTTTTTCTCTCTTTCGATTTCGTCCCAATTTTCAGCAACGTAAAGTAAAACGTCCGAAAACGTGTACAAGGACCGGTTACAAAATTGACCAAGCTAGAGTGGTGTTGTCGCTAGGGGAATGTGTACAAACACCCGCGCAATTACCGAGGATGGTCATTGTCAAAGCTGTCGGCGGGATCTAAGAAAAGCCTAGGAGAGGCCTCCAGCTACTCCCGTGTGCATAGAGCTGGTTTTGGCGACCAACGAAGGCCGGTACCGCAGCGTCACAGGAACGGCGCCAAAGGGCTAGCAAATCGCTAAGGCGCGGCAGGGCTGATACCCAGTGGTTGATAGAAGCAGATGACAAGACAAACGAGTTAAGGCGGAGAAGGTGCCAATTGTATGCGAAATTGAAGGGGGATAGGGGCATCTAAAAATGGTGCTTGGGGCTTCACAAAATGTGACGTTGTGGGCATTCTTACCTCCATGATCGGACAAGGCGCGCAGTCGATTGCTCCAGTAATGTCTCTGGTTGTCGCTTTCATACGACAGTAAAATTGGATGATAGCTCTCGCGTTCATCCGCATAGCTCTCGCCTTCATCTTCTGACTGCGCTTGTACACAAACCAAGGCGGAACATATGACCGAAATTGAACCTGAAACAGAGTTCACACCCTATGGTAGTGAAGTGAACTAAGTTCTGCCATTTGTTTAAAAGTTACGTGCCCCGCCAAACTGAGTTTGTATAACCACGCTTTGGCGATTTTTGGCAATCCCGTTCCCCTGTTCACGATTTAGGACGTCAGAAATTGTATTGCACGAAAATGCATGGGGCTGCGATACCCATTTTTGTGTTTTTGGCGTTGTATATGCGCTATGCATTGCATGCGTCGTATGCTTTGTATACTCACATTTGTATTCATGGCGCTGTCACCTACCAGCATAAATAATTTTTTTTTTCGTGCTTAAATATTACTTTAGGCACCTATCCCGTAACTGTGGAAGCACTTCTAGGAGAACACCGTCATCCACAAAGCTACCAATATACATCTTGGGATAGCTTGAATTCGTGAATTTTAACCTCTGGTTCGAGGATTTGCCGACACTTGTAGCCAGGAAAATGAGATCAGATTTTTCCTGCTTACAAGTGGCTGAAACAAAGCCAGCATGTGAGTTTATGTGCCAACACGACTCCACTTCACGCGACATCGCGAGAGTCCGCGCCTCCTCTTGGAACAGAACACACTTAGCGATCTACAACGTCCGAACAAGTCCGGTGTTACCCAGGTACACAGCGGCATGTGTGGTAAGACTGACGCCATTTTTGACAGAGAGAGCTGATACGAGACCGGGCCAGTTCGTGATACTTGCGCTTGCATAAAATATCCCTGAATTTTTATAACCTGAGACATCACGACCGATACCGATGCAGCCTACGCTATCTTCATATCAGGAAGAGTAGGCGGGCGTTACCTCCTGCTATCTATCACGCAAACGACCGGCCACTATTTAGAACATAATGTGGAAGGCAGCACGGTAGGCAGTTGCATTTGGACGAGAAGAAAGGGCCGAATCATTTTTGTGCAGTCATGCGACTTACAGGGTACGGTGCTGTCGTCACGACAGTGCTTTCGTCCGGTGCTTTTGTTGAGGACTGATAAAAATATTCTTTCCGTTCAAGAGAAGAGCATCAGCCCGAAAAGCCTGTAACGCTGCTGAACAGTGGAGATAAAGCTTGATTTAACTTTACAGGTAAAGAAGAGAGGTCACTAAGAAGTAAATGCTTTCAGGTTGAAGAAAATGAAATGTGTGTGGAAATAGCAAACACCTGATGACTCGAATTTAGTGAGTATTTAGCGCTGAATACCCGCACCAGTGTAATTGTGTGGAAAGCGAACGATATTCAACATATTCGTTAAAGACGCCTGATCAGTGGCTGATATCTAGATGCACGTGTCAGACAAATCGAGGGGACGCCCGCCTTTGGTAAATATCTTGTACGATTACTGTATTTGGTGAGTTTACCTCCAGTAAATAAGCATGGGGTAACAGCATTGGGCAGAGCCTTTAGTGGTGCCACATTGCTAGTCCTTTTAATTCTTCTACATAAAGTCACCGGAAGATGATAGGAAAAACATGCGTGCTCGACAATGCAAGTTTTGATATTTTAGATCAACATGCAGCGCAAATGCCACGTTCGGCTCGTCGTACGCACAAGGAAATCCCCGTCGGCTTGATCGACACTCTCGAATGACCAATTCCTGCGGTTGACCGTGAAGATTTAATGATTAAGTGAAGGCCCAACAAACGATTTGACTAAAAAATAGAAGCTACGATGAGGCAAAGTGATATTCAAATCGCATGCTCGCATTGCACAATGTCCCTGCGAAGATAACACGTCGTGTCATTTCGTATCATGGCGGCAAATGAGCCTTACAAACATTTCTTGTGTATGGAGTGAGATGACCGCTCTTCCTTATTAAAACTAAACCGAGTTCTTATCTGACTTGGAGTAAAATAAGGGCAAATTGGGGTTCTACGAGCCATTGTGTATCCATAGGGGATATAATATAACAGTCGGTTTTTTAAAGCGAAGTTTTTTTTATATCTCAGCGATGGCGTTCGATATCGCGCCAAGACGCACTATAGGAAAAGCAACTTTACACCGTAGGTTTCACAAAACGATGATGATGATGATGAGCGAAGGCACATCAAGCGTCTCAAGAAAAAAAAAAAGAAACGCTTCCCGTGGCCGGTTAAGCCTGAGTCATTCGCGCTATGAAGCAGACGTCTATCCAAATGCGACATTCCGACACGGTCGCAGCAGTCTGGATCTTGGACTTCGACTTTCACTCAGGTTGCATTGGAGAAAGCTTCGCGTTTTAAGCGTCTTTCCCTCAAGAAAGGGGTTTCGGTTTTTTTTAACGTTTCCTCAAATTCTCGTACACACAGACGTCTGTTTTTAGCCTTCATTATAAAAAGTTGCCCCGAATCCACGCTGTGAACGTAATTGGACACCGAAGACAGACCAATGCAAGACAGAAAACACGATTGACCGGGGCGCAGTTCGAACGAGTGCGAGAAACGAAATACGATGATTTGTACATCGCGATTTAGCGTACTTTTGAGTTACTTGGCTTTGTGAAACTCGGAACGACTACAGCTTTATTCTTTCAGAAAGTCATGAGGTTGTAGTTTCCACGGCGGCTTTGTGATGCGGCTGGAATGGCTTAGGAGCGGCAGCTTTATGTTATCTGCATGAAAACTGCGACTGATAGCCATCAATGATACGTGCAATTTCCACGCTTATGTAGTCAATTGAACAGTCGAATTCATTTCGGGAAAATTGAGCGAAATTTTCCGGGACCGCTTTAAGAAAATACGAATTAATACCGTTTTCTCTAGCCATATTCGTCCCGTAAAAGTCCACGTATTGACAGCAGACGGGAATTCCTATTCCATACAAGTTCGCGGTGAATTAACCAACTATGACAAGTAAAAGGAACTTGATTTTAATGTGAGGCTTGATGAAAGCTTGAATGACTTTTTTCCCAGATATCTAAATGAGACTGAGAGCTACAAGGCTTACGCGGGAAAGTTATTTTTGCCGCAAAATTATGCTGACAGACGCGAAAAGATCCCGGGACAGAAAAACAGCGCTCACGGTCAAGAATCTAGCCCATGGTTCAGGCTCAGACGCCCCAGGCCAGGGCGTAGGCCGGTGGCCGCTATCACATTTGTCAAACAGAAATTGCAGAATTTCTACCCGTGACTTCACATTTTCGCGTTTGCGTTGAAGTTGTTTGCGTCATGACGTCATATCAAAGCGCGTTGTCATTCTGCAATACCTGGTTGGAGCCATGAGTTCGGTTATCTTCACTAACATCCATTTTGGTGTCGGAAGAGCGTGGGGTGCGTCGGGGGTGGGGGTGGGTGGATGGGAAGCCCAGGCTCGGAGGCAAGCATATTTATCATTCTGTGACAAACACAGCGTAAACCGCCATAGATTGTCTACGCTAGTGCATCTGAAAACTAAAAAAGACGGCCATTCCTGATAGAAAATTTCCCCAATTTCTTGCAGCGATGCTTTCATCGCGAGTCTCCAACTGGAATGTCTCAAGCGGTGGAGGACCACAGAGCCACAATGTGCTGCCCCTGGTCGTGTTTTGCTTCCTGGCTAAGACAGCGCTGCGGTGTTTTGTCGGCATGAGATGCTAAAATGCTTCCGCACTGTAAGGTCCTGTCGCACTGCTGCAAATCATGGGCGCCCACATGATAACCTAGATGCTCACCATTACGTGTAAGGCCGTGCGGATGATAACAGACGCGCAATATTCTGTTTACGAACACCTCACAACTAAGTTATCATCGAATCATCGCACTAACGTACTACGACTTTATGGACTCTATATTAGACTACTTTTAGAAGGATAATAATCATCAGCGTATCTATGTTCACTAGATTTATGTCCTACCTATGTCGATTGAAAGGTAGGTATGTTACCTTCTCTTTGTTTTTATAAGTTAAAGCATTCGTAATAACCTCAGCGAGAAGATATTTTGCCGGGGTACCGTTTGTATTCAACTGGATCTGTTGCAGGAAAAAAAAACTGATATTCGTACGCAAAACTGGAAGCTATTACGACAGCTAGAACCAGGAAGAGGGCGCTCCTGGAAGCTCACCACTAACGACGTCACACTTAGAGAGGCACGCGTAAGAAATAAGTTTCCGCGCTTCTCATGACAGAAACCCTACCTTAAACTACCAGCAAATCTCTGCTACTGAACATGAATGGTCGATTCTGTGGCAGCCGCAACAGTAATAAAGCAGATGCAAGGAGCTTCGCACACTGGGGATTTCTTAGCACGTTTTAAGAACGTTTGGTTGACTAAACTCGTCCAGCGCCTCACGCCATGGCACGCCTTAGCTAGAACATTTTTGGCTAGGCATAAAACACTAATTTTTGAAAGAACCCCCCACTCCCCGTGACGACTGGACATTGGGTTTGACCGTAAATAAAAGCAGTATGGTTTAACAACTCACAGGCTACACCATTAGTCAGCCGTCTATGTAATAATGAAATTGGCAATTAATGAAGTGACAGTATTCCCCCAATATTTTTACTTCCTCATGCTAATAATGAGAAACTACTCCAGTAGCTCATCAACGCCATTCGCTTCAAACATCTAGATTTTATTCGTTTTTTCTTTCTGAAGCCTGAGCCGATTCAAGTAGCGCCGTCGTGCGTGCCTTCTCTGCTGTCGTCCCGTTTCAAGCGCTACTTAACGATGCATCAACCCCAACTAGCCCAACTGTCTATTTTGCGATTCAAAGTTACCGGTCGGTCTAAAAGCACGACAATCGGATAAAAAGCACGACACTGAACTGCGTAATGATAGCAGAATGCTCTAATATCGATGTAACTTCGGCTTGCTGCTCTCACCACCGTAAACTACAACAAAAAATCGCGTCTTTGCAGCCCGTCGGGAGAGCGCGCGTTTGGCCCGTCTCGGGTGACGTCCTGCCAAACAGTGCTCGCCCGTGCGGCGCGGCCGGCGCACTCACCGTGTCCAAGGGACGACGGTGCGAGAGTTGGGGATGTCGACGCTGCAGCTTCGTCGCTGGTCGTCGTTGAGCTGCACCTTGATGAGCATCGGGTGGCAGAGGCCGCCGCTGCTCGAGCTCTTGGACGGCGACGATATCAGGAACAGGGGCCGGCCGCTGGACCGCCTGGGCGCTGCGGCGTCCGGCGTCCGGACGCCCGGTGCGCGACACTTGGCTTCCGCCATTGTCCCCGCGTCAGTCCACGCAACACATAAACAGTGGGTCCCCCGGCACAGCGCACTCAAGGGTTCTTGCAAGAGTCCGTCTCGGCGAACCGACTGCGACCGCCCGGCGCTCGCCGACTGCGACCGCTTACTTTAAGTGGAGACACTGGCCGTTCAAAGCACTGCCTCTTGGCAAGTGTTGTATTGAAAGTGCCTCTCAGCAACCGATTATTTGCGAAAAGGTCCGCTTTCTGCACTTTATTGTTTGACGTGCCGTGGTTTGGATACTTTGAAGTTGCAGGAAGCTGTTTCTAGGTTACTCAAAGTAACTACGCCTCCAGAGTCCTTTCGGGCCAATGGTCCCTGTCAATACTAAAGCTTGGTCCCCCCGATGTATTATGTAAATTGAACAATTGAGGTGGTGGGGGAGGACTTGTTCGATGCGTGCTCCTAATGAGCGTGGCAAAACGTGGGTCGCAGTAGCACACAGCGACTTTTTATAACTCCTTGGTTTCACACTACAGGACTACGACGGTGCAGGGTTAGCCTACGTTTACCACGTTGTATGGAGCTTGCAGGGCTGTCTTACGCGTTCTTGTAACAACACTCCCTGAGCTCTTCTATATTTTTGGGCAAAGTGAGAACGACTGGATAAAATCTGCAGTGAGGAAGATAAAAATGATCTTGAAAACAGCGCACGCGTTGCATAAAGAAATGTTTTTGGTTGCCAATCGGTTCCTGGCGTATTTCTACGAACTTTGCTTCAGATCGCTAGGAGCTGGGTGACACATTATACATTTTGTGACGACGAATCTATTCGTGCCTATAGCGTTGTTGCCGTGTTGGTCGCACGACAATTTTGAGCTGTCAGATATAATAGAGGCCCGAGCTTTACATGAAGCTAAAATATGATTCCTGTTCGTTCTTACCACCAGCTAGCATGTGTCTCAACAAAAGCAGATCTGAAACTCGTTGTAAAGTATTGCCCGCGAGACATCTATTTTTTGACATATTATGTGGAATATAGCTTAAAAAATACAACTTCAGCCTTTGAGAAATCCTGACTGCGTAAAAATACACATATTTCAACTCCAAACTAGAAAATCACTTGCTAACATTACCCCTGATCTGACGAGTAATAGTGCAAGGTACTTGGTCTCAAGCTACTTTACAGGATCACACACACATATATATATATATATATATATGATGAATACTGATCACCTGGGGTGCTAAAGGAATGCCACGCAAGTGTGAGAAGACTTTTTAGCCTTCACGCTGCGAGCGACTTCTCACTAATTTTTGGCCAGAACTCCGTAAACACAAAGTTAACCCGAACTTTGCACTTTTGTTCCAGTGCGGCTTGAACGTTAGTAAAGGCTTGAGGCAAAAAAATGCAGCCGGATAGAGCTTCGCCTTGTGTACTTACGGAGGTTGGTTAGTTTGCGATTTCCAAAAAAAAAAAAAGGAAATATGAACGAAACCAATCAGCTTCTTACAAGCCTCGCAGAAATGTACTACTGACACTGTTAGATGTGCGTTTTTGCTTGTCTCGGGAAACTTTAGTATTGCACATTAGTTTGTTCAGACAGTGCGTACTCTCCACCTACGCAGAACATTCGAGTCGGGCTCAGTACAATTATAAGCAAGTGCCGTTTTGTGTGTCGCGGCTTCAATAAGGAGGCAATGCAGTACCAGGGAAGTCCTCAAACACAAATAAGGTTGCGTCAAGTTCCCTGTGCCGTTACTGTTTAATTTTCTGGCTTGGGAAAATCTTTAGCTGAGTTCACGGCTTTAGCTGAGTAGCCACGCAGTTTTATAGAATATAGGTGCGTAGTGAAAATTGGGCAAAGTTTACAAGTGATTTGTTCGTTCAGCTACAAAAATAAGTCGTATAAAAACTACCAGATAGTACAGGTAAACTCGTGTGACTGCGAAAATAGCTATTTTATGGTAACAACACTTTGGCGTGATTCTCTACATCTTCGTCCATTTAAAAGGAGGGGTATGGTCGAGATAAGGCAACAATTACACAAGCGTAAACTTTGCTGTTTGAGAGGCAGAAGAAAAAATACTTTGTCCCCTGACAGTCAGAAGGAGTGAAATCGGCGGGCTTTAAGTCTATAATTTCAAAATAAAAATTCTATCGTTCCTCAGCCGAGAATAGAATACGGGAATAAGGCCTTATAGGGTGATAAGGGTTCTTGATAATCAATATACGGGCAGACTTGCACTATGGTAAGCTGACTTTCCTCACAAAATTTATAGGGCCTTTTGATTGATGAGGCGCGTCGTATTTAAAAGCTGATGAAGGCCTACCGGCATATGTTTCACTTTGATATTCTGTCTTTTTACTCGTTGCGATAAGCAGCACTGCATTGGAAGAGCTCCACTTTGCTGAGACGGGCAGTAAGCGAGCAATGCAAGTTCGTAGACTACTTTTGAAACTTTTGTTCGGGAGTTGTGGGCTCTGGAGACCACTTCCGTCGAAAATTAAACGGTTACTCTTGCCCTCAAGTAAAGTCTCGCAACTATCACTAAAAAGCCAGGGCTATCTATTTACATGCAAGGCATACAGCAGTCGGAAAAGCAAAAGTATGGTGGGTAGCTAAAAACTTTCAATGAAGGCAACGAACTGGTTCGGCGCTGACCTCGCTAAAACGTGCTATTTCGGTGCTGAAACATTATTAACTAACTTTTGATTTCCGGACACGCTTCGTTGCAAAGATATTTTAGTTTCTTTTTTCCGAACAGCAGCCAAAATATCGAACTATATTGTACTTTTAGCAATAAATAAAATGTTGCGAGCTACATGCGACGTATTTTACACTCGCACAACACCAAGTTTTACAAACACATTGCGGTACCTGCGAGCTACACTATATTTCAGCTTTTTTTCTTTCCGGAGATCAAAAGCCCTCGCGTTTTGACATCGCAAAACCTTTTGATCTCCTCCAGAGGTGTTTCTATCGGCTATAACCGACAGAAAACGCTCGCCCTGCGCCAGTTGCAACGATCACATGCACCCCAGAAATATCGTGCCTCGCTCGGATGGGGGTAGGCGGAGAGGGAACCAAGAGTTGCTCTTAGGTCAGTTCACTTGGTCTCCGCACGAAAGGGAAGTAGCCAACCCGGGCCGAGTCAGGCAGTACGAAACGGCGAGCCTGCTGTCAAGCCCATGTGCCCGTGGGGAAGTTCACGGAAGTAGCTAAAGTTACCAGCGCCTTGGGCCAATGAGCGTCGCCGGCGAGCGGAGTCACATGGTGAGCGGGTCCGTCCGAAGAGATCTCAGCGCGCGGCGGGAGCGCCGGGATGTCCCGGCGGCGAGGGAAGCCCAGGAGCGCCGACCAGCGAGGCGGCTGCGGCGGCGGCGGAGGCGGCGGCGGGCGCAGGCTGCGGGCGCTTCGGCAAGCGTCGACAGGCGGACTGGGCCGGCCGTCACGGAGCCGCCCGCCTTCCAGATGCGTCCGGCATCGATCCGGTGCGAGTTGCTCGGTACCCTCGAGCGCCCCGCGGCGGGAAACAAGGTGCCCAGATATCATGCCGCGAGCTTGAACGCGGCGCTCGGGGCGCACGCGTCGCCCACGCTCCGTTGCCCACGAGTCGAACATGTTCTCAAACGGCTTTCCTACGGAGGGACGAAGGATTGAACAGTGCCAGAACTGGGATCATGTCACGCAACTATTTTCTTTCATTCTTGTTTTTCTTTACCACGACAGCCGCTGTCGCGTATAACTCTTAGTACCGAAGTTTAGGTAAAGAGCGCGACGAAGTTTTATGGCCTACGAAACAAACGGAGACTTGAAGATAAGGAGGAGCAGAGTTTTCTACTTTTGAAGGGAGACTCAACACGCTCGGATGCGCCGAAGGAGAAAGAGAGAGAGAGGGAGGGAAACTGAAGAAGTTTTTATCGACAAACTCGGCTTGAGCTCACCTTAGGCAGCGTTGCTATGAGTGTCCGCGGAAATACAGTGAACTGCGCGGCCTTCAGTTTAAAACAATAGGACTGCATTTGGCCCACTGTTCCCGTAATACCACGTTGCTGCAAAATAAAATTTCTCTCAATCAAATTCTAATAGCCGCCCCCGAAAAGATGCATAAAGAGCAAAAAAAAAAAAACATAAACTTGGAACTGTCGGATGACGCCAAAGTTCCATTAGCGGCACATCTCCACCCTGTATTATTTGCGGTTCCGTCGCCGCACCCTTCCTGTTGCGTCGCACAAAAACTTCACGAGGGAGGAAGCTGTAGGTTGTCACCTGCTCTGGACACGAACATTATCCACCCTTAAGTTCACTGCGCACAAAGTGCTCACAACCCTATACTACCCCTAGCAGATGCTCCCCGTGCGGTGAAAACGCCACACTTTACCACTTAAGGTGGGCAGTTCCTCACAATCAGGATGTCCTTCCTATCCCTAACCCAACACCCAAGCAGTGGGAAGCCGTGCTGTCCGGTTCGGACCCTGCCGACCAGCGCAATCTTATCTCGCGGACGTTGAGGGCCCCCAGAGTTACAGGGGCCCTGTATTGAGGGATCTTCTTGCTTCTCCGAAGACGACGAACTGACGCGCGACTGCTGACTTGTTAAGGATAATATCTTTCTCTCTATATTTCCGTCCATCCGTCACACAGACGTAAACGAGAGCACGTGTACAGACACAGTGGACAGGTTGACGCAATACTTGGTTCTGCATGCAAGGTTATGATGCGTGAAAACGTGTGAACCAGAAAAACGTTAGCCCCAGCGGGTGGCAAGAGTCAAAGTGGCGGTTTCAAATGAGCGTTCCCTCGTCAGTATGCGGACGGGTGCCACCTGATGTAAATCATACGCCGACGCTAACGCGGAGCGAGCGCTAGATCCCGTTGCCTCGACGACAGTGTCACCGATGAAGCAGGGAGCAGTGCAAGTGTTGGGGCTACGAAAGAACTGCCATTACCGATATGCTGGGTTCATCAGCGGGGATCCCTGAAGCGCACCCACCATAAAATGAGAAACATGGCACGGAAATCGTAATTGGAAAACAGTAAAACCTTTGCGGCTTGTCACCTTGGCAGCATCTAGCGAAGAAGCCGCTCTCCGGCGGCCAGCTCGGCTGGACGCCACTGTCAGCGGCTGCTTTCTTGACAAAGTGCGGGCCAGGCGCGGGCCCCCAACAGAGATCCCGCGCCAGTGGCCCGGACCTCATTTGTTTCCAGCCGGCTGGCCAGCGCCGTGCGCTGCAGCCCGGCATGGGGCTCAGAATGGATTTGCGGCCGCCTGGCACACGGCTGTTGCGGCCCAGGGCTGGTCGCTCCCCGAAGGGACCCGCGGGAGCACTTGAGCCCCCGCTGACCGACTACAACCGTTCGCCGTGAATCTGTTTCCGATCGCTTAGCGCACAGACCGTGGACGCACGCTCGCTTAACGGGAACAGACAACTGCGGAACGACAGCCCTCTGTTTGGAGAAAAATGACTCTTTGTAATGGCTCGGAGCGCTCGAAGAAACCCGGCTTCCGTGCGTGCTGGCGGGAGACGTCAGGGTGCTTTTAGCGTCGCCACGTGCCGCGCCGTGTTGTCTACAGCTGCATTCAAGATGCTTGCTTGCGCACAACAGTGGAGGAATACTTGCGTGGGCTCTTCCCGCGGTGTGGTAGCTCACAGTCGCAAGGGGAAGGACGCGGAGCTCTTAATACAAAAGATCTACTCGACGGAAAAGTCTAAGAAAAAAAAAGAACTCTTCGTTAGATGGCGTAATTAAATTTCAAGGGAGGCTTATATAACTACGGTTCCGCGTATTTATTATGTCTGTGAACAAAAACTCCCGCGGTTGCTAGTGTCTTTGAAGCGTGCGGCGTCTTACGGCGCGAGGCGTCGGAAAACGAACGTCCCGGGGAATGCAATATTTGCACGCGGTCATCACCAAAGGCGCACGCCGTTGAATACATGATTTGAACCTCGGGTTTCATCTCATCACTAGGATATGCATTTTGAATGGAGTAGTTATCAACAAGAACCATTTTTAAAGGGGCCCTGAAAGGCGTTTTGAGCACACTAAATTGACCAGCGCAATCATTAGATTGGGTCGTCAACATCATCTGTGCCAAGTATTAGTACTCTTTTACGCGCAGCGGAAAGCTCACACTTTTGTTGCAAAGTTTGTCGCTTTTTTCTCACCCTTTCCTTCGTGTTTTCGGACGCCGCCATCTTCACATGTCTACATCATCGATTCCCAGATGTTCGTCATGAGCTAGACATCCTGCTATTGGGCGGCTTTTTCGCGCACTTCCGGCAAAGAGATGAGTCGTCTGCTCAGCGTCGGCTCGCCGGCTGATCTGCCAGCTGAGTGGAGTGCCGGAGTGCTTGGACATTTTACGACAAACGAAACAAGTGTAAACAAACGCTTAACCGTTCGTATTGAATGCAACAGGGCCATAACACGACATGAATATTCTCTTAGTTGAGTACGTTCCATAAAGAAAGCGTTGAAACCCCGTGGCACTTCTTTCTTGCAATCGCAGAGAACGCCCTGAGCCGAATGCCCGGGTTTGACGCATACATTTTAATCAACTTCCAAACAATCCGGAGATGCGTTTCGAACGAACACAACGTCACAACATGCGTTGCAAGTCCGAACCGCGATTGACAGACGATGGGTTGCCTCCTCCTGCCCCCCGTAAATTCGGCACTCACCTCGCGCGCGGTTTGCGGGGACGAACAGCAAGTCACTTAACTCTGGCGCACAAGCCGAGATGGCTTTTAGCCACGCACACTGCACATACGCCATGCGAGGTTGAGTCGTACGCCGCTTGAGAAAGATAATCCAGACCATGGGAAGCACTATCCACCCGCAGAAGCACAACGTCTCATTTCATCGCGAAACAAAGGCGTCCACAACACACACACCATCGCCTCCTGTAATGCCAAACGCATCTCGCACTTCCAAATGGGAATGAGTAGTATGCCTGCAGTGCCCATATACCGCGAGGTGGGGCCCCAAGCTGAACCGGGATCACGCAACCGTAACTGACTTCTAGAGCGGTTTGTGCCTTGTTTCTAGGGCAACCGATGTTTGATATTGTCAAAGAAATGGTGCTCGCTCCAGCGCTAGAAAGCTCAGAGCCGCGGAGGAGCATGTTTTGCCAACGTTGCCGCTCTCCACTTCGCGTCGCCCCAAGCTGAACTGGCGTTTTGTGCACGGGTTCTGTATCGGTTTAAAATGTCTTTTTCACATGCCGCCGCCAGGAATTACCACCGCCACAAAATAAGACCCGGCACCAGCGGGGCCACATCTGATACGGCGCTTTTTGGATAAACAGTGCGCTGTGCATCCAAGGGAGCGAGCGCAGGATCCTCCCCGTGCGGCTGCGAGTTCACCGTCGATAAAGAGTCGCGTGCCGCCGATAGCAAAGTTCTGCAGCAACGTACACCGAGAAAGGGCAAGGCCAGGCCGCCGCACACATGCGGCCAGATTTTTCGTTCGCTTTTCCAGCCTTATGCGGAGAGCGGGATTCATGGTGTCAACAAAGCTTGCCCGTAGCAGACGGCTGTGTGAGCAGCGCAATAGCGGAAGTACGTCACCGCCGAGGAGCGCAGCATCATGGGAGGGAAGGCTCTCTCGCCGTCAACAGCGGAGAGTAAGTTGAAAGGAGGAGGAAACGCGGCGCGACGATAATACGCGGTTTTTGATTTACGATTTCTCAGCTAATACTCATCGCTTCAACAAAATTTTTGCGGGAGGAGATTGCTAATACATTGCTTTATTTGGTTACATGCACATCCACGCATCGGCGGAAGGTATTTCAGGACCCCTTTAAGACCAGTAGAGTCAAATTAAAAGTGTGTGTCTGTGTCTTTCTCAGGGATGATTACGGTCAACGCTCAACAAAAATAAAATTTCCTCATACACTTCACCTAAATTGTGCGTCACCTTTGCGTCGAAGGCTGAACAGCTTTGCTGGTCATCCACTTTCACGGCGTGGAATGGCTCATGACTTTCTTCAAAAACCGCTCTGGTCAGTTCGGCAGGAATAGACTCGCATTCAAGTTTGTAAAGTTGATCTCAAAGCGTACAAGAAACATACTAATTTTTATCGGAAGGTCAAAAAATTATCAGGACAATCGCAGAGAAAATGACAGGGAACTAACACAGAGTGGAAGAAATTTGTATGCTATGGTTTTTAGAGATTTTGCAATGACCCGCCGCGGTGGCCCAGAGGCTAAGGCGTTGTGCGGCTGAGCACGAGGACGCGGGTTCGATTCCCGGCCGCTTTTCTGATGGAAGCGAAAAGCAAAAATGCCCATGTGTACGAGATTTCGGCGCACGTTAAATATCTCCAGGTGGTCAAAATTATTCCGGAGCCCTCTACTACAGCGGGCCCCATCCCCTGCATCACGTCGGCGCTTTAAGCCCTGCAATCAATCAAAATCAAATATTTTGCAATGAAAAATCAACTTGTCTAAGCCCTGCGATGTTCTCAAGCATGGATTTATTTTGTACTTTGTCATAATGACATGGCCATTTGTAGCTGAATTGTAGCATGTTAACAAGCATAGATATTTTTTGTACTTTTTCTTAATCACCTAGCCATTTTCAGCTGAATCATAAGAATGCGTTGGGCCCACAAAATGCATAGTACACCCTACGATGACATCAAACGACCCATCCCAAAATTACCGCGGAAATTCTGAAAATACCCAGCATGGGGGGAAAAACACGGCCTCAGGGTGTCTGGTGAAGGCACGAAAGTTTGCCGGTTGATAGGGAGTAGGTAGGCGCAAAAAAAGCAGAATGCCCGCAGCGAAGAGGTGACGCCACGTCTCCACTGCGCGGTTTAGGTCGCGTACAGTGTCCTCATTATCAGCGGAGGTATGCGTAATTGACAGGCGGATGGCTCGTTGAACCATCATAAGCAACGTGCAAAAAATAAAAAAAAAAAATAAAAAGAAAAAAAAGCCCGTCGTCGCGCTTAGCTTAGCATTGTCACAGATTCTAGTTTTCGACAGCTTTTCACAAATACAGTCGAACACCGATATATCGAACTCCAAGGGGATCGCGAAATAGTTCGATATATGAAAAATTCGATATAAAAAATATGGGCTCTGAGACCTCACCTATGGCGGACGATCCCTTACCGATCGTCGCATTCAAAAATGACAACTAATTCCACACTCACGGCGCAACAGGACACTTTATTTCCGTGAAAAAGAAATCGCTGATCTTCGCCTGCTTCTTCGTCCTGGAAATGAAATTAAAGACGCGGCTGGTCTCGATCTTCTCGAGGCTGCACAACTAGAAAATTCCAGCAGTACGCTGCGCCTTCGCACACCATGCACAACACGCGCGCAAAAGAAGAACAGAGCGCAATTACCACAAGAACTTTGAAGGTAACAATTCCAAGGCTCTCTGAACGGACTCCAACAAAGCGCTCGCGATGTTCATCTCCGAGAGAAACAGTGATCTCCGAAAGGTGCGGGACAACTCGCCAAACAGCAGCAACAGCAGCAAAATGCAAAAGAAGGAGGAGGCCGCCAGTGCCTTCGTTCCCTCTTCCCTTTCCCGGGACGACATCGGGGGAACACAGACCCAGAGAGAGAGAAAAAAAACATTTTTCGGCAAGACGGGGAACGTACGCAGCCGCAAAAAAAAAAAAAAAAAAAAGGGCGTGCGCAGTCGTACAGGGCTCCGTCCGCTAACGCTACGGCGGCCCGTATCGGGGCCCGACTGGGCAAGCGCAACTTCGTTCCGGTAGGGTGGATTAGTTCCGCGAGCCAGTCTTCGCCATGCCCGCGCATTCCTCCACATCCTCCTCAACCTAGCGGGGGTGCAGCGACCGCCGAAGAGCACCTTCCAGCTACGGTTCGATATAAACGTACGAATTCCTATACTTTTAGACAGAATTTTCAAGGGGATAATTTATGAGTTCGATATAGACAATAATTCGATATACCCGTGTTCGATATATCCGTGTTCGACTGTAGTACTATGATTAGAAGAAAACACGGTGTCGAGAGGCATTTCTGTTGACAAAAAAAAAAATTATACACTGGGCAATCACTGTGCCCGAAAAGCAGAAGTCCGCCGCACACGTAGCAGTGTCTCACTGTTGTTCGGCTGACACCTGAACGAACAATTCCTTGTTCCGTTATCGTTTTCCTGTGTTCCGTTTGTTTGGGTGCGCGGTCGGGGCTGAAGAGCGAGGTACCTCCAGTAAATATTTGGCGATCTTTGATGAGCGATGGTCTGTTGCGCATCAGCACCCCCGCATGTCTCCTTTCGCCTACGTCCTTCGCAGTGTTCTTCTATCAATACTAAAGCGTAAGTATCCCCGTCGGTCTTCTCGTTCTGTTGACGAGAAAGCTGTCCATGGTAAGCAGTACCTGGTCGGTTTTACTGCTCACAAGTTACGAACTGTGCTAGCTATTCTCAAGTGGAATCTTGCGGCTGGAGGCATTGTCAATAGAAGTAATAACAAAAAAACGTCAGGGACAACAAATAGAACTAGTTCATGAATCCCCCGGCAGTTATTGTTACATGAATACTGTGAATCCTACACGCGTAAATAACATGCATTGCACAAACACTGTAGATTTAATTTAAAAAATTCTGTCTCATTGTAGAGAAGTAAGATCAATGTAAGTTTTAAGTAAAGTTTAAGCAGGAATTTCACTAGAGGCTGGTGATATTGAACCACGGTTTATTGTGACCGGCACAATCTGACCCCAGTTTGGCTTCAGATTAACCTCAATGAAGAGGATAAAGTACATGTGACGTCGGTGGGGAGTTTGGTTTGAGGTCGCGCTGGGTGTGTCAAGTAAAGTTACAATCTTTCTGTAAAATGCAGATGAAGTCTCTCATTTTCTGAATAATGAGCCTAAGGCGCGCTCGAAACGGTGTGTTTCACGCAATAACTTTTTTTTAGAAGCGATCCGACTCGCAAAATTTTCACTTAGGAATAACCCCAGTCTCACCATTTCAGGGGATGGTGTAATCTTCGCCACAAAACTAGATTCCCGCAGTCTTCGTTCGATGTATATTTAAAAAGCTGTACGCAACGTTCGTTGCTACACACTATAATAATAATTTGCCCGACGCAATCCCCTTGATCCTCTCCACCACACAGAACAAAATCGCAGTTGCGTTGCAAGTTTAGATCGAATAAACAAAGAAAAACTTCGCGGACACCTGAGCTAAATTTACCAGTTGTGAATGCGAAAACATTAATGTCCAATTGGACACCGCAGATTGCTCCTTCAAGTGGATATGTTGACGCCGCAAGCAATGGGTCTTGCTGAACGGGCCGTGAGCCTTTGACGGCAGCTATTATCATCCTAGGCAAAGTCCACTGAATGGTCACATGAGAATTTCGGCTGGTTATGTTGACATCTCAGACCAATAGGAATTGGTGAATCATTTGTGTTCTGACGGCAGCTGTCGGCGTCTGGGAGTGAGAACTGGGAGTGAGCATGCTGTCGTCGCAAACAAATGGGAATCGGTGACACGGGCGTGAGCTTGTGTCGGCCGCTTACATCGCCATTGGTTAGTCCGCCTGCATGGTATGTTATTAGGTGACCTATACGTTGACCTTTACGTTAGGTGACCTTTACGTTCAGCCTATGAACATGCTAAGCTACGTCAAACTTGTATGTTGAGCTGCATGTACCGGTTGTCGACATTTTCAAGTCGAATGCCACAACGCATTCCCTATGTCCACAGTTATTCAGCTCGAACCATGCAGCCATTGAGGTGTCGGGGATGCAGGCTGGACCCCCACTTCGGGGGTCCCGGGTCCGATTCTGATGAAGTTCCGAATTTTCTGGTTTTTTTTTTACTCAAATATATACTTTCGTTCTATTTACGCCGTCGGCCAATTTTGGAGTCGTTTCCCTGCTATAGGCGCCGGACGCCGGCGTTTCTTCTCACTGGGCCATTTAGTGCTCTCTCATTAAACATATCGTCCGGTTAAGGACCCCTCCGTAGTATCCTTCGTGTATCAGAACGCCAAGTTGCAAAATCTGTTCAGATAAACTTCCTAATAAATGGGGGGTCTAAGCTTTTTCTTTTGATAAAGTAAACCTTGAAATTAGTGAATGAGTATAAATCACCATTAATATGATGTGTATTAGTGAGCAGACTACACAAAGGTGCATGCTTGAAGTAAGGGCTGAATACCGGGAAACGGGCTTGAAAAGATTTAACTCAGGTGTTTCCGAAATCAACTTAACCATATCAAGTTTTTTTCCAAGCTAAACACTCTAGTAGGATGATAGCACCAATCGTGACGCCAATGGGAAAGAAATATTCGCTATAACAATAAACCGCGTTAGTATACATAAGAAGTCAGCTTAGTGGTATTGATATGAACGTTTAGATTGTCCGGAATGTTTCCGGATAATCACACGCCACAGTGAATGCGCCGCACAAGAAAAGAAGCTGCGATTTCGTCCTGCTCTCTCATCACACTGCGTACAATATCTTGGTAATGACACGCTTATACACGATGCACTGAGTGCCGACAGCACTGAAGCCCCACGCGTAGGAATACGTACCTCTGTGTTTGCATACCATGTCAAGCCTGTCAACGTCAAGCACGTGCTGGTCCTTTCAGGCGCGTTTGGGTCAAGAGGAGCCGAAGATGCATCCAGCTTCAGCTCCATCCCGGCCTCCTTGGTTCACCGAGGGCAGCCGACGTGAGCACATAACAGCACTCCCCAGCTCCTAGATCCGTCACGCCCGGTCGCGCGACTCTTGACAAGGTAAACCCATCGTTGGTGCTATCTGGATACACGCCTACCCTATAGTTGACACTTGCGTTCCTCGCCAGGCGGGAGCGGCGGGTACCCTCGAGAAACTCAAAAGGCTCCCGGATGACGACGCTGGCTGGCGGCAGGGACTGGTTTCGCGGAGACGCAATATCCATCAAGCGCGTTGTCAGCGGGACCGGCGGACAACGTGGCTGCCACTCGCACGGCTATGAAACGCCTTGCACAAGACCACGCCGCCAGCATTCTAGGAAAAATGGGACGCGAGGGGAAAACCGGCTTCAGGCGAGGCGGCAAATGCCCCCATTGAGGAAGCACCTTGCCGCTGTCGGTGCAGCTTTGCTGCTGTGCCCTCCCTCGTGGCGCTTATGTTTTGGGAAAGACGCGCTCACGGTGCTGGCGGCTCGTCTTTTCTTGCTGTGTGTTGACCGACTTCGTCTGGGTGCATTTACCCATTCGCTCGCAACGCGCGCGGGAATTGCGGACGAAAGAAACGGAGAGACGATGACCGGACGAGGGAAACAGCAATATACCTTGTGCCGCTCTCGACGCTCATGCTTTGATCCTCGAGCTGCGTACGTAGATCCCCACTTGCGACATTGTTTTACCCTTGTTTTTACCGTCGATTGCCGTCGGCCCCGACGCTCGAGTTACTGACACTCCCCACGTCAGTATTGTTGGAAATACAGACCGAAGCACCTGGTCGACAACCTGGTGCTTCGTTGGGCTTAGCTGCATCGATGTTGCTACGTCATTCCATCTGTTTGTTTGTAGTAAAAATAAAAC
Organism: Haemaphysalis longicornis; assembly: GCF_048455015.1. Classification (NCBI taxonomy): domain Eukaryota; kingdom Metazoa; phylum Arthropoda; class Arachnida; order Ixodida; family Ixodidae; genus Haemaphysalis; species Haemaphysalis longicornis. The sequence continues at coordinate 315,864,189 of NW_027526203.1, forward strand.
ATCTGTTTTGAAAAAGCCGTTAAAAAACAAAGATTACCCACCCCTATCAATATATATATATATATATATATATATATATATATATATATATATATCACAGAAATAAGGGTTGAGGGTCTCTCAAGGTTGAGAATTTGGAAAGAAAAAAAGAAAGCGGAGAAAAAATGCCCGCCAGGTGGGATCCGCTTTCTTTCTTTCTTTCCAAATTCTTTATCTGTTTCAATGACCTACCACAACCTCCCCTTTGCTTTCCGAGGTTTTCTTGACTGCCAACCCTTATTTCTGTGTTATTTCTACGAGCCCCTCATTTCCTATACTGATTCGCTACATGCATAGCGAGGGCCTCTGTTCTGGCAGTCTTGGTGCCATAGGAAGCTTAAAAGGGTTCAACGCTGGTTGACCACTCTCGACATGTAGTAGACACTCGAGTCACGGCGCGGGGATTAAAAAGAAGGTCCCCTTCACCCCGAGAAGTCAGAGTGGCGCTGGCTACCACCCCCAAGCACAGGAAAAAATTACATTGACATAAATACCCCAGAAAGCGGGGGGGGGGGGGGGGGGGGGGGGGGAGGGGGGGGGGGGAATCGCCCCGCCGGTAGCGTAGTGGTTATCGCACCAGACCGGTATTCTGGAGGTCGTGGGTTCGAATCCCACCTGGCGGGCATTTTTTCTGCTTTCTTTCTTTCTTTCCAAATTCTTTATCTGTATAAATGACCTACCACAACCTCTCCTTTGCTTTCCGAGGTTTTCTTGACTGCCAACCCTTATTTCTGTATATATATATATATATATATATATATATATATATATATATATATATATATATATATATATATATATATATATAGAGTGAGAGAGAGAGAGAGAGAGAGAGAGAGAGAGAGAGAACAGAAATATATGGGACGAGGGATTCCGTAAGAACACACATCAAAGATGCAGTCCTTATTGCCAGGGCTATTCAGCTACTTGAAGGTGCTTTACAGCGCCGGATGAGGTGATTGTCACTTTTGTATGATACAGGAATAAAGAAATCAAAGTCCAGAAAAAATCCGCCGTGATCGGAAGCGGGAATCGAACCCACAACCCCCGCATAACCCATGCGGTGCGCTACGAACTGCGCTATCCCAGCGGCGGATCTCCTCTCTACTTCAGCGGGGGCTTATATTTAGGGGGCTTATACTTATATATTTGTAACCTCCCTATTTATAACGCGAGAAGCGAGCCGAAAACACGCTTTCTGGCTCAGAGGAAAACTTTTAAGTGCAATGCACTTCTTAAGCGACCCTGAACCTGCGTCCACCGGCGATGTCCGCATCACATACCCACGTGGGGGATTGGCCAGGAATCTCCTCGTCTTCCTTGGCAATGGGGGGAGATGGGCGCGCGCTGCCTGGCCGCTGACATGGCACATACCCACGTGGGGGATTGGCCAGGAATCGGGCGTGAGAAGGGCTAATGCGCCCTCTTAAAGGAGTACTGACACGAAATTTCAAAGCTGAGATACGCTCTAGCAATCAAGTACAACGACAACACAAATAGGTGTCTGTGAATAAATGCATCTTTCTTTCTTTGTAGTTGTGTGTGTGTGTGTGTGATCTCTCTTTCGCGAACATTACCGAACCGCGCAAATTCAACTCGTGCATTCGCACTTTCACATTCTTCCCCTCGGGGAAATGCGGGGAATTTTTTATTAACGTGGTGTTCGGAGCGAGTGCCTCCTCAGTTCAGGCGACCATCTGCCGTCTTTGCCAACGCAGCTCTCTCCACTAGAAGAGCCTGGTACGGAAGGTGCGAGCTAGACAGCACGATCTCCCACTGCTCGGGAGTAGGCGAAGGAGTATGGGGTGGGAGATCTAGATAGGTCTTGCACTCCCAGATGATGTGAGGGAGTGTGCCTGGTTTTCAACAAGGTTTGCCTAGTGGATCGTACTGGGTGGCAAATAGTGGATTCATTCGAATAGGGGTGGGGGAAAGTATTCGTCTCAAGCAACCTGAGAGTCGTTTCCTGCGTTTTTGTCAGCTGTGTGTCGGGGCTGGGAGAGTCTTAGCTGGCAATGCTCTGTGATTTCATGGTACACATAGGAGGGTGGGCTTCGGTTCTCCTTCCGTAGCCAGGTGGACGAGGGCTCGGGCCGTGAAATGCGAAAACTCGTTGCCTTTCATGAAGGAGTAAGCCGGGGTCCAGACACGGGCAGTGTCGTTGATGCCGCGGGTCACATAGGGCTCACCAGGTCTTTCCATTCCATCTGGGAATCTTTGTAGCCTGCCATGCTTGACCTAGACGGGTCTGGGTACACCCTGCCGAAAATAAACGTGCCGGCCACCACCACGCTGAAGTTCATGCACGCTCTTTCGCAGCTGATAGTCTGAGATTCATCGCTACTAGTGCGAACCTTACAAGGCTTTAGACCTCTCAGTCTGCTTCCGGCATTTCCAGCTACCTAGCCGCGAAATGTAGCTATGCTGGGAGTCACTTTTCAGCAGGGTGGTGGGAAGTGGGCGGCAGATAGATAGGTAGTAAACAGAATAAGAAAATTCGGCGAATTCGGCTGTGGTCGTACTTAAACCAGGGGCCTCTGAAAGATGAAACGAGCACGTAATTTTTGGGTCCCTACCCCTCGATGGTTGTCTGTAAACCGCAGCGATGGCTCAGAGGTACAGCACTCGCCTTGTATGCGGGAGGTACTGGGTTCAAATCCTGGTACCGCTGTGCACCCGCCGATTTTTTTAACGGGTACAGGCGTCCCCGGTCGAGTGCGGACCCTTGAAAGGGGTATTCACGCCTGGAAAGCTGCCTTTACTCTTTACTCTTGCGAGGGGCCCCTTGTCCACCTGGCGGGGCTCCCGGCCATCATGCCGCGTTGCGCCATTGCCGGGGGTGAAAAAGCCTGGCGGCATGTCCTGCCACAGGCGGTGGCGAGTTGAGCGTCCAGAGTGGCTGTAGAAGTCACCGTGTGCATTCGTGTGCCTTGGTGGCGCCGGGCACCAACCGGCACCAACAACAAGCGACTCCCCGGCCTGGATCACGGTCGTTGTGTGGGACTACAACGCTTGGGAAGTTCACCCGGCTTGCACGGGAAATCACCCATATGGAAAAGGGCGGCTGCAAAAATGCAGCACCTTTTTTTTTTTTTGAGGGGGGGGGGGGGGGGTCACTACACATCGATGGTTCTTGCTGACTAAAACTGGCGCAGCTTGCACTAGTGGTGCAAGGCTGGGGAAACAGTGGAGCTGGCTGCCCCTCTCCCTTCGTCAAGGACACCCGGTTGTTGCACCTCACATTCATTTCCGAACTTGCCGCTGAAAGTTCTTCATGGCTGGTGGGTCCGGATTGTTTCTTCCGCAAGCTTTCACATCCCTCCCAAAGTGGACCGCGCTAGCACGCGCTAAAACCCGCCGCCAAGTCCAAAGCTAACGACCGTGCAACGAACCCAGAGAAAATGCTGCGCGCCTGGAATGCGATGATAGCTCAATCGTATCTGCGCGCCGGTTTCATAACGCGAAGGACCCAGGTTCGATTGAGACCACGGGAAGCGTTTTTATTTTTTTCCAATCGGCTGCATATGTTCTTGTTTCTCGCCGCTGCTAACTCCGTACCCCTCGGGTCTTCGGGGTGGCGTTGTGGTTTCGTTTCTGGTTACACGGCGTAAAGGTCCCGGGTTCGATTCTGAGAACCTCCCTAGCAACATTTTGTTCTTGAGGCTTCGAGGTTTTTTGGTGCGACGACCGGACAAAGGTCGGCCTAAACATCTCTACAGTTCAGAACAGAAAATGTAGCTCACAGGAACGACCTAGAGTCGGCAATATCCTTCTCGCACTCATACAAATGACAATCTCGAGTAAAAAAAAAGCAAACAGCCAGAAATGGCGCATTGCCAGAAAGACGAAGAGGCACCGCCGTAACCCTCAGCCAAGGAACGGGTTTGCAACGCTTCGGAAGTAAGGAAACAAGAGAGTAATTACTGAATGAACGCACGAATGAAGCGAACCACACCGATGTTCACCGGCAAGAAAGTATTGTGTCGTCGCATTGACGGCTAACCCGAATTCCAAGCGAGCAGTGCTAAAAGAATAAGAAAGCGCTGAAAGCTTGTGTGTACACATTGGAAGATGTGCATACACTTATTTTTGCTTTCAACAACATGCTGCAAGCCTTGAACTTAGCGAATGTTGTAAGTTGAGTATCTCTCCACGCGTCAGAGTTACGGCGAACACCATTCACGGGCGCTGCACAATAAGATCTGTTGTTAAGATGCCCATGCCCGCTAGTACTACCACAACTAAAAACTGAAAACCTCGAGAGAGTCGCTTTCCCTTTCACAAGCTATAAATCCCAGGATCTCTAGGGGTTTATTTACGCATCAGCATCCAAACGAACTGATTTCGCTAAATACGTGGCTTGGTTTACACTCGGCTTATCGGCGCTCCCGTAAGCAACGCAACGTAAGCCCCTTGAAGAAACTGAAAGCTTGAACTTTAGTGCTGGGTGGAAAAAGCTTAATCAAAGGGCTAAAAAAAAAAAAACAGGCAGAAGAAAAATGAACTTCATTCCTTTTATGTGATGGGTGTGTTCATGAGACATAATGAACTCCCTTACGAGCAATGGAAGCATGATTATATTTCTCAAAAGAAAAAGTGTCGTGTCATCCTGTTATGGCGTGTGCCGGCCCTTGCCGCCTTTTGCAAGGGCTGGGATTACTACCCCATTCGCCAGTCAGCATTTGTAGCGGGGTTAAGCGTTGTTAGCCGCTACGCGGAGTAATATCCTGAATGGCATCATGAAAAAAAGATGATAACAGCAGTGTTCGTGGCGGTGCTTGAGAAAACCTTACCATGAACCAGCTGAAGTGTGATCTTTAATACTACTGTCTTACATGTGTCAATAATGCCTTCAGCTCTTTATTTCTATTCCAAGGGGCAGAAATATTAAACAGATATCGGGAAAGACTACAAGCTTTCGTGGGTTAAGCTTAGCAGGGGACTTACGGGAAGTATCAGCTGCAACGATTCTTTGCAGCATGCAACCCGATGAGTACCCGCACACCGATGCAGAGAAAGACGAAAATGCGCGAGGCTGAAACTGGTTACGGGCCTAACCTACAGCCGGCCGAACGAGCCAACCGACATTTCACGGATGAATGCATGGATCCGAATTAAGGATTGACATCGTTCGTGTCTACGACTGCAAGCGGTGGTCAATCGCATCTGTGACGGACCATGAACCCACGCCATCCCGAGAAGAATCTCCTTTCACAGGGATAAATCTATGGACAAGGAAGAAAAGAGAATTGACGAGAATATATATAGCAAGTGACGCTGCCCGCATACACACCGAGAAGTTTCAGAAGAAGAAAACAGCGAAAAGTATTGGCAAATTTGTTTGAGGTTCTTGGGACAGGGGATAACATCAAATCGGCAATAGTGAAGGAAGCGATTACAGCTTCCAGCAAGAAAGTGCCTATCCCATTATAAGTTTTCTAATTTTTCTATCAGTTGTTTTACTTTGCCCCTCGTTATCGCTAATTGTAACCACGTGTTTTCTGCTCCCGCACAAAGGGTACATTGATTTCCCAAGAATTCTCTTCATCTACCAATAGTTTATGATCCTGAAGACATTTCCAAAATCACATCTTAAGAGCAGTTACAGGTTCGAGTCGGGGCAGGCAGTCTTCGCGAATGAGATGTACTGGGTAATGTTTCACGTCTTTCAGCTCTGCAGATGCGTGTGAGTAACAAAGCCCTACCCCTTTCTTTCTCCATCGCCTAACCTCTTCTTTTAGTCTTCTCCTCCAATGCTTAATATCGCGTAGCAAAATGGGTAGTAAAAAGAGACAGGCAGGCACTTCGCAACGAATGGGCAACATTGGTGGAATTAGGGAGATTATCTTTGATTTAAATTATAGCCTTTCCGGCAAGTAGACATGTACAGAAAAACAACAGATGGCGTGAATTTGAGTTTGAGTTCACTGAGTCTTCAAATAAAATAAAAAATTCTGAGGTTGCTTATTACATTGCTCCCCCCCCCCCCCTCCTTTCCAAAAAAACAACAACGAGAAAGCGAAAAATTAAGTGCAGAAAAAAACAATGTTGTCGCGCGGGGGTAGTATGACGCAACTTACAGCGTACTGCAAGGAGCTCGGCCGTACAGAAATTGATGCTGTGTCATCCCTGCACGGGAATACACTTTCTGCTTAAAGCATCATGCGCCTCCTGGCTAACAATCGGAGGTTGTCACAGAGGAAAAAAAAAAGGTCACAAGTGAAAAGAAACACCCCCAAAGATTAGCTTACAAAGCGAAAAGAAGAGACCGATACGAGAGAAGGTATTGATTTAAAAATACAGCGGGTCAGGTTACAACACAGCCAGCCCTAACGAACAATACCAAACCAAGCACAACGGCAAGACCCAGAACTTCTCACTTCAACCGAACAGCTATTCCTGAGAGAATTCAGAGCATCTCAACGAAAAAAAAAAATCCTGGGAGAGAGAATAGAAAGAAAATACGACTGTACAGACACAGGGCGGGGGTCTGGGTTGCCTGCATCGACGTTTCGCGGTGCGCTCGCTATTGCGCCCTGTGTCGTGGCACTGTTCGATATTTAATCCGATTTGAAAATGACGCCCGAACGGCAATACGTGTCGGCAGGGGAGAGGGGCAACGAACACGGACGCACGTGCACATGTGGGTTGCGGCTGCCAAAGAATGAACGCAAGGGAGAGAAAAGGAGCAAGAAAGGATGGCAAGTGGCGCGCATTGTGTCAAAACCACACAAGAAGAAGAAGTCTCGCCCCGGTATTGCGGTAAGGACGAGAAGGGGGAAAGTTAACGAGGCATTCGTCGGTGATTGCACGCGCGAATAATGACCGGGCAAGAGCGTTTCCTTCGGCGCAAGAGGCAAGCAGTGGCGCAGGCCCTGGTGGTAGCGACCCACAGCTCACACGCCCACAGCAGAGGCAGCACTCGAGAAGGACTCCAGTGCTGCATTGGTTTTTCAGCATTATTGTGTGTGCGTGGCCCAGTCGGTACTACGCGCTTACAAGTGCGGCCTTTGAGGTTTTTGGAGCTTAAACTCACAGAGACATAACACCTCATCAAAAATTCACAAAACTCTTGAATCTAAACAACACCCAGACGTTAGGCTATTTCTCGTTATAGTTAAGGTTTTCATCCTTTCATCAGATAACTTTTTTTTCCAGAAATTCGCAGAACGCTTGTCGGTCTGTGTTTCTAAACACAAATTTCTACCCTTTTTGTTTAATCAGTGCTCATATTAAAGTTAAGCGGTCTGTTTGATTTTTTAGTGTATGAAGGCAGGTTTGCTGAATTGCCTTTTTCCCCGTCTTGCAACTAATACCACTGGAACGACAGCAAGAATTTTGGAGTAAGGATTGTACTCTATGACCAACATGCTATAGGCATAGGAAAGTCTGCCTGCTTGGTAAACAATTAAGGACATACTTTTTAATTATGTTAACGAGGTAAGCACAACGAGCTGCATTTTTATGTGACATGTTCAGCATGCAAAGCAGCAAAACGACTGAGGATGAAACAAGAAAACAGAAAATGCGTGTGAAGCTTACGTGTAAGTCCTCCCCTTCTCCCCCCTCCTGTCTTCTCCCTCCCCTTTTTACGTTAAGCAAAATGAAATTAGAAAGTTTGTCCATATGTTAATGACACTAGGGCAGTTTTTATGGTGTCAAACACGCAGAACTTTTTCACAGTTTTCCCTTTCAATAGTGACGTCTCGTCTTTTTTTACACAAACTCAAGGTTTTGGAAATGCCTACCCACCATCTGCCCAGAACTGCAAGCTACCACCGCAGTAAATGCATCAAAGCGCTCACACAATGCTCATACCAACTGTGCACAGCAAAAGCGCTAATAAAAATTGTATGTACACTCGAAGCTGGTACGTTTTAGAATGAACGATTACATTTATTTCGAGAAAAGTAAAAAAAAAAAAAAAGGAAGGACACCCACACTAACGCGTAAGATTGGAAGGTAGCGAAGCTTTACGCAACCTTCCCGACAATCACGACGATTTTAGTCCACGATTGCGGCCAATTTTCTTCTTCTTCTTCGCTGCCGCAAGAACCTTCACTCCGTCTTTGTTGCTATAATGGCGAAGACGAAGCAAATCGAAGAAGCAGAACGACCTAGCGGAAGGCACACACTTAAACTGGGCGCCCGCAGGTGCAACGTGTACCCCCTCACATGTTCTGTATCGAGCAGGTGGCGTGATTTCTTTCCCCGCTGTCACAACCGAGAGAGTAAGCCGTTTAACTCTAGGGTGCTACCTGTCGTAGCCGAGTGGGTAAGACGACTGAATCTAACCCCGTTGATCTACCAGACACATGTTCGAATCCTGCAGGTGCCGGTGATTCCTTTTCTTTATACTGAGTTTAGCCCTGCCCCTATAGGCAAACACTCCCTAATAATGAAAAGTAAGCTACCTCTACAACGCAAAAGAAAAATATACAACCACTGCATACTTCCAGTGATGGCATACGGAGCTGAGACTTGGCACCTTACTAAACAACTGGAAGGCAAACCTACATGGGGTCAGCGGGCCATGGAACTGATTTAAGGACAGGAAACGAGCTTCCTGGATCAGGGAACAAACTATCCTAGTTTGAGGAAATAAAAAGCAATGGTTTTGGGCTGGCCATGTAGTGCGATGAACCGACAACCGGTTGACAATTAGGGCACCAGAGTGGATATCAAGAGATGGGCCTAGAAGAAGGGGAAGGCCAATAATAAGATGCAGGGATGAAATACGAAAATTCGGTGGGCAACACTAGACTCTATCGGCGCAGGACAGAAGCTGATGATGATGATAATGATGATATTGAGTTATGTGAAGCACCGGAGTCACCGAATTGCTAAGCAGCGTCACTGTTCAAAAATCATGCATCCCTCCGTCTTATTACGACGATGGTTTAATGTCAAGCTTTCTCGTGATCGATTCTCTTTGGTTGGCCAATCCCACACTGCGAGTATGTGCTACTCTGAAGACACGCACCACTTTTCTAGAATACCCCAGCAACTCTGGGGTGTGCATTTCGTAGGCCTAGCGTTCGGGTTTGGGGTGTACGTCGCGAATTGGAGAGGGGTGGCAGGGCTGGGTTGTGAGCGCATTCCACAATTATATGCTGGAGGGTACCTAGCTGTGGACAACACTTGCATAGCGCGGTATACTGTGTGGGAAACAATAAATTCATTCGAACCTTTCCTGAGCTGTGGGAGACACTGTTGACCAGCTGTCAACCGGAGGACCAGACTCTCCTGGTGACACGGGCCAAGACGGCGAGGGCGACGCATGGATTCCCGGACTAGGGTTCAACTCTCACATTTGAGCTCATTAAAATGTTTTCTCTCTCGCGCGCGCGAATCGGTACCTGCTGGTTGGCGTTAAGTGATCAATTTTTTGAGTCGGTGCCGGTTTGAGGAGTTAAACCGCAAGATGTGACGTTAAGCCTAACGTCCTAAACTTCAAAATGGAAAAGTTAGGCCTTATGTTTTGTGGCTAAAGCCTTACGGCACGCAGAGTAACCCCATCTTCGCGTAACGGATTCTTTGGTTGTCGTCTGAGTTTTCCAAACTGCATCGACCATGTCGAAATGGAGCAATCGGATAGACGGCGGCTTTATAACGCGAGGAACCCCGGATCGATTCCGGCCACGGGGAGCATTTTGTTCTCTCACTTCACCCACTATCATTCATCATCATCGTCAGAGAATGTTGGCTTTCCTGCAGGGCGTATTGGCGTACAACGGCATCTGTGAGGACACTAAAGCTTCGCTTACTCTCACCTATTTCGCATGTGGCCACCTTGATAAGGAGCCGTCGGTCGTCGCTCGCGTGATATTAAAAATTTGGGAGGCTGTACGTCACGCGCGGTTAAGCGATTATGACAATCCGAAAGGGACCACATTTCATACTGTGCGTCCTGAAGTTGTTGCTTTAAAACAAGAACAAAGTTATACCGACCCTGGGGCATGTGTGATGTGTGCATATGTGGGTATCGGCCCCGAGCAGATCATCCTCCAGATATACCGACGTTCTTTATTCCGAACGGTACAGAACCGACGCGCGTTGTTATTTTTTCTCTGTATGATGGCCGCCGCGGGGCAAGAGACGCGCGCCTGTCCTCCACCAGCCGCCACTGCAGTCGGATACAACCCCCTGTATGGAGAGCCCCCTGTATGGATGATCCGCAGCCACAGCCGTAGGTGTCCTGCGCAGAAGCGCGCAACGGCGCTGCCCGTCACTGTCACCAGGTTGGCGGCTCCTGAATTCGATGATGTGCAATCTCAAGTATTTCCTTTTGAGTTTAAGTGACTTTTTTATTTAAAGCTGTTGTTTTAGATTATTTCAACCGGTTTTGTTGTGACTGAAGGCGATTTTGGAAATTTTGGGTGCTCTAGTTGCGGGATGCATCTGGTTACCGCGTTTAATGCAGGGCAATTTTGCTGGTCGTGTAACGTTCATTCAATGAAATGTAATCCCCAAATAGGAGTAAGATATTGGTCTTAGAATTTTTGGTGGGGATATATGTCATGGGTACGTAGGAAAAAGCTCTAAACAGAAGCTTGCAAGGACTGAGGCTTAGGCATGTTGGTTCATGACTTGAAGGAGGGGAAGAGCGCAAATTTGACAGACACGAGAAGAAGACGACAGCGCTGTGCGTGTCGTCTTCTTCTTCTCGTGTCTGTCAAATTTGCGCTGTTCCCCTCCTTCAAGTCTAAACAGAAGCGGCACTCATTTTTAGTGTTGCTATTTCCAGCTGCGGTGAAATCTGCAAGCAATGATGATTTTTCCCCGTCTCTTAAGTCTAGAACAAGCCTCAAAACTCAAACACATACCCGCAATTTGATTTTTTATCACCTAATGCTAAAGCCCAAAGATAATAAATCGCTGCCTTTTAGACCGCAGGGATACTGTTTTTTCTTTGGAAATTAACAAAAAATACTGAAAAAAAAATTACCTAGACATCATGCCATTCCTAATGCGATCTGTGAAGCGCAGGTGTCTCGGTCAACTGCCCATGGCATGTTTGTTTCAATTTGTCTGCATAGTCTGCGGCGGCGTCGACTCTGAGAGCCATGCCGAAGCACCTCGATTAACAAAGTCTTATTCTGTAGAAGCGCTAGCCGCGTGTATAGCTCCTTGGAACAATGCTCGGACTGGTTTTCTCTTTCAGACGATCGTGTGTGCTTGCCGTAATTTTCGCAGGTGTACACTACTTCGTTTGCTTGATCGCACTTCAATGTGATGTCCCCGTAACATTGTTTGTTTCACGTTTGTGCGTGCTCTCCCATGCGTTAAAAAAAAGAAAGAATACCCGTGGCCGAGTGATTATAACTTAACAACGTGTGGGCTCGAGCTAACTGGTAATCCATTACAAGATTTCCAAGCGCCGAATATTTAGACAGGAGACAAAAAGAACGGATACATGTTTCTGTCCTTTTTGTCCCCTGTCTAAATATTTGGCGATCCAAAATCTTATAACGAGTGGTTATAATTCCAACTTCCGAAGCATGAAGGCCTGGTGTATATCCCCAGAGCTGGTGAACTGTAAAGCTTTTTGCTTTTCAGATTCCGTCTCTGCAGTGGATGCGCTGCGATACCTGTCGATTTCTCCGCATCGAGGTCTGCCTGTAGAGGGTGCTCCACCGCAAGCAGAGTATTGTTGCGGTGAAGCTTCAAGGCAACAGAAGTTGCAAGTGATTCCCAATCATATTTAAATGAGATGAGAAAGCGCAGGCATTTCTTTTGGCTTTGTTACTTGACGAGCCTCCTGCCGGCGCTAAGCTTCGACATCCGATTAGCTGCAGTTACATGTTGCAGAATCAATATTCACGATGCTGCGACACCGTCTCCACAAAAGCTGAAGGTAAATTGAGGTTCCGATGAACGCGGTACGAAACGCGTCGTAGCCAGTGAGAATTCTGGGTGTAGCTCTTTCAGATGTGCATATTTTCGTAAATATAGCCAAGAAACACTACCAAGTTAAAATGAAGCGAAATTTTGGACCGATCCACGGAGAAAAATCATTACACCGGCACCACTTGGATAACGATAAGTAAAGCTCATTAAATCCCAAAGAGAAAAAAAAAAAGCGTTGTTTCTTACCTTCAGAGACCTTTGCCGTGCCGGGCGGAGGTCTCAATTTCCAGTACATTTAGCATAAAATTTTATGGGCCTTTTACGGTTTTGCACGCACGTCTACACATCCCCCTCCCCCCCCACTCCCCCTAAAAAAACGGCTTCATGATTTTTCTGGTCAAAGTGAAATTTCAAAGAAGTTAATGTGATGATGATTGCATTTTAATGGCGCAAGGCCAACTGGGGCAAAGAGCGCCAAAAAAAAGATGGTTAGCTACCACAGATTAAAAGTCAATACTAAAAGTGAATAGCACCAGAAGTAAAAACAAATAAAGACAATGGGGATGGCTGGTGTAGAGGGCCAGGTTGTGATTATGCATGAGACGATATGAGATTCAGAAATTTAGCTTCTGATAGATAATTAAAAACACGTTTGACAGTACACATTGGTTCATCGCCTAAAAGTGCGATGGGTGGAGTGGGATTTGTTGTCTGTAGATTTCTGGAAAGTGCTTGCGTCGTGTGGTGTGGAGTGCCTTGCATGTGATTAGTATGTGAACTACGGATAGGCCCTCTCCACACCTGACGCAAAGGGGTCTTGATGACCCAGTGAGCAAGTGTGAATGTGTTACATAAGTGTGGCCTATCCGTAGCCTCGCTAAGGCTACTTCCGTGTGTCTGTCTTGTTTGTCTGTTATGTATCTACCTAAGTGTGGCTTTATAGTGTAGAGTTTGTTCTCTGTTTGTGTGTCCCATGTTTCCTGCCAAGATTTCCGCAAAGCTGTCCATACCAGTGGCTGCAGGTCCAGGTAGGGAACACACGGCACGTCTATGCTACTGCGGAGGGCAGCCACAGCGGCACCCTGGTCAGGCATTTCGTTCCCCAGAATGCCACTGTGACCTGGAACCCAGCAAACAATTGTTTTAGTTTTGAGTGATCAGAAAAGGTTAAAGCTTTAATTAGATGCTGGAGGACAATGTTTTTCGTAGGTCTGAAGCAATGCAAGGCTCTTACCACATTTAGAGAGTCTGTAAAGATAATGGAGTGTTCTGTTCTGGTTTGTGTAATGTGTTGTACTGCTAATAAGATACCATGCGCTTCTGTCGTAAAAATTCTGCTATTTCTGTGTAATGTCTTCGTACTGGTAAAGTTGGGGCCATATGCAGCGCATGCGACGGCCGAAGAAGACTTTGAAGCATCGGTGTAGAAGGCGGTGTGCGGGTATTTGTGTTGTAACTGTAGGAAGTGCTGTAGTATAAGTTCTCTGGGCGCATTTCGTTTGTCGATATGTTTAAAAGAAATATCACACGAAATTGCTGACCTCTCCCAAGGTGAAACGAGGTCAGCAATAGAAGACTTTATGCTCTCCTCAAATGAAATCCCTAGTTCCTCAGCGAGGGCTCTCACTCGGATAGAGAAAGGAACGGGTATCGACGGCCGTGCTGCGAACAACGGATCGGATGAGATGTTGTTTATGATAAAGCTACGTGGGTGATTTTTTACAGAAGTCGCCTTAATAGCATACAGCAAGGAAGTGTAAGAACGCTGGTGTTCAAGGCTCCACCTATCCCACTCTGCATACAGGCTTTCAATGGGACTCGTCCGGAACGCTCCAGTTGCAAGACGGAGACCCAAGTGCAGGACTGGGTCCAACATTTTCAGAGCAGTTTTACAGGCGGACCCATAGACGACACTCCCGTAGTGCAACCGTGAGCCAATAAGGCTGGTAAAAACGCGGAGGAGTATTTCTTTGTCCGCTCCGTAGGAGAAATGCGGGAGGACTTTTAGGATATTCATGGTTTTCAGGCATTTCTGTTTCAGGTGTTTTATATGCGGAATGAATGTCAGTTTTTCATCAAGTACCACGCCTAAAACTTTGTGTTCCTTTTTGAGAGGGATTGAGACACCTTTAAGTTTAATATCAGGATTAGCATGAATCCCTCGCCTCCTTAAAAATACAACAGAAGTACACTTTTCTGGATTAAGCTTAAATCCATTCCTGCCTGCCTAGCCAGCGAGTTTGTTGACACCAAGCTGGACTTGCCTCTCGCAAACCGACAGATCACAGGATTTGAAGGAGATTTGAACATAATCTACATAGAGAGAGTAAGAAATGGTTGGTGGAAAGCCTTTCCCAAGAGAGTTCATTTTTATAATAAACAGCGTGCAGCTCAAAACACCCCCTTGAGGCACACCGTTTTCCTGAACGTGAACTCGGGAATATGTATTGCCCACTCTCACACGAAAAGTTATTTCTGACATGTAACTTGCAAGCGTATTTAACATGCTGCCTGACAAACCAAAAGACTTAAGGTCGCTAAGAATTCCATAGCTCCATGCAGTATCATACGCTTTTTCAATATCGAAAAATACTGTCATACAATACTGTTTATGAATAAATGCATCTTTGATGTAGGATTCTAAGGCAATGAGTTGATCATTTGTAGAGCGACCTGTCCTGAAGCCTGCCTGGCAGCTCTCGAGAAGTTCGTTGTACTCCAAAAAGTACACAAGCCTTCTGTTAATCATCTTCTCGAGCTTGTCAGGGTGATAGGGCGATAACTGGCGGGAAAGGATGGGTCCTTCCCCTCCTTCAGAAAAGCAATAACTATAGCCTCCCTCCAAGACCTCGGGATGTGCCCCGAGAGCCATATTTTGTTGTAAATGTGAAGGAGTGTTACAAGAGTGTCTGTGTGCAGGTGTTGTATCATTGTATATGTTATGTTGTCTGGGCCCGGAGCTGAAGGCTTACAGCCGCTCAGAGCAGCCCTTAGTTCATGAAGCGAGAACTCGGAGTTATAAAAAGTGGCTGATCTGTTGTTATCACATAATGGCTTCTTTTCAGCGGCGGTTTTATGCTTCCGGAAAGTGTTTGTGTAGTGTGCGGAACTGGACACGTGTAGGAAATGTTGTGCGAGTGTGTTAGCCTGGTCTTCGAGCGTGTTTCCTGTTGGGCTAACCAGGGGCAGGCTGTGTGTCTGTTGCGCTTTAAGTTTCCGTATTCTTGTCCAGACTTTGTGTGTGTCAGTGTACGAGTTTATGGATGTGAGGAAGGCACGCCAACTCTCCCTCTTTGCCTCACGGCGCACGCGCTTCCCCCGGGCCTTCGCTCATTTGAAAGATATCAGGTTATCTTAAGTAGGGTATCGACGAAGGATACCCCACGCCTTGTTCTGGGCCTCTCGTGCCTGCCTACAGCCCTGGTTCCACCACGGCCTCCTTTGGTTGCGTGGGGCACTCGAGACCTGGGCAATGGACTTTTCAGCGGCGTCAAGAATGTGCGCCGTGACCAGTTGGGTTGCTTCCTCTATGTGTAGGTGTGTTATGGATGTGTGGTGTAGTTTAGATGTTTCTGTAAACGTGTTCCAATTAGCTCTCACTTCATTGAACTTTTTGTGGGAAGGGGAACTGTTTCGGCCTATATATGACAGTGCGGTAGGGAAGTGGTCACTACCGTACGGGTTGGTGTCCACCTCCCATTCGAGGGATGGGAAGAGAACTGCTGAGCCGATAGCTAAGTCTAGGTGTGAGTAAGTGTTGTGTGCTATGTTATGGTATGTAGGATGTTTCTTCTTAAATAGGCACGCTCCTGATGATGTTAAGGAACTTTCAATGAGGCGACCCCGCGCATCTGTTCGAGAAGAGCCCCAGAGTGAGTTGTGTGCATTCAGGTCACCTAATAGTATATAAGGTTGAGGTAACTGATCTATCAGAGTTTCGAAATCAGAACTTGTTAGCCGATGATCAGGAGGGATGTATATGGAGCATATTGTTACTAGCCTGTGAAAGATTATCGTTCGGATGGCAACAGCCTCGAGGACAGTGCTCAGAGGGACCGGATGGCATGCTAAGGATTTTGTGCGATTATAGCCACACCACCAGAAGAAGTTGGGCACCCATCTCTGTCCTTTCTGAAAACCAGATAATTGTTGCGGAAGTTGGCATGTTTTCTGTTTAAATGTGTTTCTTGTAAGCACATGACACTTGTTTGGTTGGCATGCAGTAACTCGTACACATCATCAAGATTTTTAAGAAGGCCTCTACAGTTCCATTGGATGATATTTTTTTCTTCCCATTATAGCCATTTAAGAGCAACTGGAGTTGTGTATGAGTGTGTATTCATGTTTTATCTCTCGGGGCTTGTACTCTTGGGAGGGGCTTTTTGGGCTTGTCTGTTGGCTTGGACGTCGAAGGCCGTTCTTTGCGCTGCGATGCAGGCAGATACGGCCCGACGTCCATCTCATCTCCAGATGTCCTGGGTGTGCCCGACAGACTGGGCTCCCTGGACCTGGATGTAGCACCCTTTAGGACGTTTTTCTCTTCAGCCACCCCTGCCGAGGGCGTATGGGCGCCACGGGCACGCCAGGTGGTGGGGCGAGATTTGGAGAGGGTGTGGTTCCCTCCGTGTCCATTTCCACAGGGCTCTCCGGTGTGCTCGAGACCTGTGAGGCAGGAACAGGAGTGACTACGCTCCCATCAGCATGAGTGGCCACCTCAACCACTGCTGGTCCATCAAGTGGCGTGGTGACCGGGGTGGCTGCCACAGGCAGCCTCGTGGGGGGCGAAGGCGGGAGCAAGTCAGCTGAGCTGTATTGCGTCGCCGCCGAAACCAGGCGCCGCTCCGCCCCCCGGCGAGCAGCGTCGGCGTACCTTCCGGAGCTGAAGAGTGCAAACCTCTTCCGGGCCTCCGGAAAGCTGATGTTTTCATTGACCTTCAATGTGATTTGTTTTTCTTGTTTGAATGCTTCGCACGATCGTGAATATGCTGCGTGAGGTCCATGGCAGTTAGGGCAGGTGAAGTTGCTTGCGTCGCAGTTGTCTGTGAGATGGTCAGGTTGACCACACTTTTCACATTTTGGTCTCCCCCGGCAAGAGTTCGTACCATGCCCATACCGCTGGCATTTGTAGCAGCGGCGTGGGTTTGGCACGTACGGGCGCGTGAGACATCGCAAGTAACCTGCCGCCACGGATTCTGGTAGTGGGGTTCTGTCAAAGGTCAAAATTACGTGCTTTGTTTTAATCTCTTTGCTATCTCGTCTTATTGTGATGCGCCGGACTGCTGTGACCTCTTGGTAACGCAGTCCTTCAAGGATGTCGGTTTCGGTTTCGTTGATTAGATCGAGTTCGGAGATGACGCCTTGAGAAGAGTTTAAGGTTCTGTGAGGTGTGATTGTAATTTCTAGGCCATCGATGTTAGTTTGTTGAAGGAGCTTATTGGCCTGCTCTTTGTGGCTGACTTCAATCAGCACATTAGCAGAAGTAAGTTTTTTCGCCTTGTAGTTTTTCCCAGCAACACTTTCAAGAAACTTTGCAACAAGGAAGACTGATTTTCCACTTACAGGGGTTTCTTTGTCAAGAGATTGCATAATGAGGAAGCGAGGAAAGATGTCATTGCTTCGGAGGTCAATGTACAGAAGAGGTTTGGAAGTTACTTCGGTGCGGGCCCTTTTGAGGACCCGATCATTTGGTTTGGGGGGCTTAGAGAATACCATAAGCTATAGTATAAAAGCAGGGGACGGGGGTACTTTCTTCGCTCGGGTTACCCTGATACCGAGAGAGGTCCCGGAGCTGCCTGCCTGGTAAACAGACAGGGAGCCCATTTGCCGGAGCTTGACCTGGGCTCCGATGGCCACCGTTTGTGGCTTCTGCCCTTCACCTTAAAACTCGTAGCCACGGTAGATTACAGCAAGAGTATGGGGGCTCGGGGTCCGCGGTATCGCCAGTACCGTCACCAAGATTACTCAAGGTGCCCCGTGCGGGCCTCAAAGAAGTTATTTGGCATAATTTTCTCTGTAATTATTTATTTTATCTCGAAACTCCGAACTTTGGTTATGCGTTAAGTAGACTGCCAACGTATTTCCACGCAATCCATGAAAACTGCTATTTAATTCCCCCGGTTGGCGACTTGTATAAAATGTGCTGACCTACAATGATGGAGGGATCGCAATTCCGCTGTATTATTACAGGTCGTAAGACTTAATGACCAAAGCTTAAATAAATATTGTAAGATAATGAACCTTAAATATAGAGTTTTCAACTGTCTACCACACTGGTCCGTTTGTAATGCGTTTGCTATGAAATCCGTGCGTCGGCTCAACTGTCCTGTTCACAAGATTTTTCTGAAGCCTGAAATACAGCGCATACTATGTCAAAATAAACCATTAAGACACTCATTTTTATTGGCTACACATTTTATTAGTGCCAGTTTCTGTTCATTTTCTGCAGGAGTCAGCGAAAATATAATGGGACAGCTATTGTTGCATTCAAAGCCACAGTAAAGGTACCGTGTGAAAGAGAAATCAAGAAAAAAAATAATATTGCGACAGTCCTTGCAGCAATTCCCACAAGAACAAGAGACAGACAGCAATTATTGTTATAACGGGTTGAAAAAAGTCACATCTTGCTCAACGAAGCCTAAAATTTTCCGCAGTTTGTACCGAGTGTCTGAGAGCGCTCCAGCCAAGCGGCCTACTTTCAAACTGCCATTTCCGCGGTCGGCTAAGGCGGCCTATGGGTTCTTTGTTTCTCTCTCTCCCTCTCTGCGTCTAGATTCTCTCTATTATTGTGCATTAGATTAGAGGAATCCTGAGGGCAAACGACATTTTAACTGCTTCCGCAGTGGCCGCATTCGTGCATTTTCTGCAGTTGTCTTCTTCGCCCGAGGCAGAAAGGGTTGATTGTCGAAGGGACATGTTTGGTCAACAAGCGCCATCAAAATCCCGTTCTGGTATGGGCTTCAATGCTTTCTCTTGTTGCTATTGTAGCTGTCTTGGTTGCTCGCCAAGCTAGGCTCGAACAGCCCCTCTTGGGAGTGCTGGGTTGTAATGGACAAAACGGACGTGCGTCGGAAAAGAAGTAAACGCCAACAAGTACCGCGCGGCTCATCTAATTATGCGAACATGGCCATCGAGGAGCAGTTGTGTGCGCCAAGAAGAAGAGAAACGGTTGGTACTAAACTGAGAAAGCAAATAATATTGGTCTCTGCATCAGAGACTAGCCACTTGCTTGTTTAACTCACCACATCGTCGCACGAAAAGTATCCGAAACAGGCTCAGGAAAGAAATCAGTCGTGCGGTCGGTCAACAAACCCAGAAAAAAATAAAGATTCAATGCGAAAAGAGCAACCTTTCAGGAATACCTGGCTTTAATTGCTCAAAATTCGCTGAAGATTTTGTGCAAGAGCAGTGGCAGGTGTTGAGGAGGATGCGATTCATCGAGCTGACTTTCCACTTTGGGAGCGAAACGTGAGCAACGATTGCTTTGCAGGCACCCAACCACTGCGAGTAAATTTAGCAAACAGCCCAACTTGTGCTCATTTACCGGCACCTTCCCGTGTTAGTATAAAAACAGTGAACTCATAAAACTTACGTCAGAATAAATTTCTTAATTCAGTCTGACATATCATTCTAAAAAAAACATTCCCGCACAAAAGACCAACCAAAAGTATTTAAAAAAAACAAAAAAAACAGTCTGACATATCATTCTAAAAAAACCATTCCCGCACCAAAGACCAACCAAAAGTATTAAAAAAAAAACAGCGCCCCTGGATCACAGGCGGCGCGGTCTGCGCATGCGCTCCAGTGAAGAAGGAACCAGTCCTTTGGTCCCTCCTCTGGGCAGGTTCAGAATTCTCAATAAAAGTCTGTTCGCCCCGTTTTCCTTCTCCCAAAACTACCATTGACGTCCCCGCAAGCACAACGCCAGAGAGGAAATGTAGGAACAAAAGAAACTCCTGTCTAGACACGACATTGCCACGTATTTCTTTCTATTCGCAATGGCTAACTTGCTTCCGCATTCCTAGCATTACGCAGACAACTTTGTACGTCATGGCGAGGCTTGAGCTGGAGCGGTTTCACGGTTATGCGCATCTTCAGGTATGCATATCTAGACCGGGCCTTCGCCCTACTTGTGCCCTAAAGCTCAAGTTGTTCTTTGGCGGACGGAAGATACACCTGGGCGGTGAGGCGGGCCGTAATGGCCGGGTACGTGTTAATTTACAACAGCTGGGGGCGCTTAATCACTAGGCGAGACATCTGCCCCTTGAAGGACACAAATTTCTGTGATCCTTGGTGATTGTTCGTGGATAGTTTTCACATTCCTCGGTGCACTTCACTTTGCTTACGTGCTTTGAAGGCGAGGTACTTCTTAGTAACTTGTTTGCTGCTACATCGTCGTTGCATTTCTTTCTCCGCTTTTGTTTCTTTTTCTTTTGGCATAAACTACGTCAGCAACCTGACTGGCACACGCCACAGCTTTCCTAGAACCAGTGTTCTCTGTGGTTGGTGTACACCTGTTCTGCTCACGGGCCATCCCGTCTAGGTGCCATGCACACCGTGTTATTATACAGTATTTACGTTTTCAATTCATAGTTTTATGAATTTTGTGAAGCGGGCCTACTGCCCCTCAAAGCTTCCTCTTCTTGGCCAGTACCCCAGTGTATATGTGCCACGAAAAAAGGAACACGAACAACGACATTAATTTTCGTTCTGCGCCAGCAACGAGCGGAGTTACCACGGTTGGTAATCACTGGGGTGAAACTGTGCAGACGCTGGTTCAAATCGCATCGGAGTGCACATGCGTTTTTTATTTACTCGTCGCAGAGGAGGCTATTCCCTTAACCGGACAACAACAATAACCACAACAATGGTGCTTTCTCGTATAATGGGGCACTTAAGGTTTTCGCCTTAAAAGGTGCCACTCGGCTGGAATACTTGCCGGCATCGCCTCACCAGCCAAGGTCCGCCCGTTTGCTAACAACTCACTCGGTCACTCAGCATGTAATAATTTTTCTGTTTTACCCAGAAACCCTAGAATATCGTCAACACAGAGCACTTCATGTTTACCAGTGAAGGCATGGTTATTATTAGCACAAACATAATCACAAAGCCACATCAGAATCGCCTGGAGCTGCGTGGTTTCTCAGACTGCTCAACTTGCCTTCCATCCTACCCGGGGGTCCATAACCTCTCGGCTGCGCGACAACCCTCGCAAATAAATCACCTCGCAAGTGGTCGGGGTGTTCTGTGCAGGCGGCAGGCGGGGCGATGTAATAATGCCCGAATGGGGGAGCTGTATACCCATATCACGCCGCCGCCCATTGCAAGACGTATGGCTGCAAGCTTCTTAGATACAATAGCGCTATCCTCTCATCCCATGGCGTCCAAAGAAAATATGAGATGTTCGCTGCTCATTACGAATCTTATTAGCGTTAAAGCGTGATTTTACCATTGACCGGTAGCGTGATAACTTTGTTTTTTCATCACGTCAAGTTTTTTCACCTCTTTCTGCACCACTGTATGAGATAGGGCAGTTAGCTTGTTTAACTTGACCGTAAAATCATATTGAAATAAGCCTCAAATTACATGCAAGCGTTCGTGGTGTCCCTTCTTCATCTGCGTATCGTTCGTTTGTAATTTTACAACATGGAACCTCACCAACTCGTCCAACTTCCCATGCCAGCTTATGGCTTTCAGTTAAAAAGTTATACGTGCCATATTTAAATGCCTAGGTTCAGAATCCCGGCGCATATTTTCTTGAAAACAGTTTTCCCAGCCAATTCTCGGCAGCTAGTGTTCTCCTAAGCGAGCCGGTGTAGAGAGGTTGATCATAACTGCTTTGTGTAGACGGAAACTTTAAAAACGTTTACCAGTTTCTAGCCTCGCCCACTAGCAATACTATAAGTATATTATTATAATCCTATATAACCACGTACATTTCTTTTGCAAGGTAACGATCGGTTTGCATGACCAGACTGTTGAAATGTATTTTTTATACGTCGTCAAAAATTATATGGCGATTAATGGGAATGACAGCGACCGCTGTTAGTGGCACGTCTTTCTCGTTGTTGGTGCTTTAAGACCGCCTTCATGGAGCGACTAATGAAGCGAGGAGTTTGATAGGACTTGAGAAGGGCGTGATTAATCGTTTCACACAGCGGGTTTTTATATACAATTTTTTATATTGTGCTCTCTGTGGAGCGCACATCCGAAGCTTCCTCCCTCTCCGCTGACATCACGTTACTATGTCATTTTTTACCGTGCGAAATGCTTTTGTATGAGAATAATGTTATGCAACTTTTTATGTGACTTTTTTATGTGATAAAACTGCTTTTGGTTTGTATTGGGCCTCCCTTCCAACAGCGCAAGAGGGTGCGGTGCGTCCATCGCTTTCCGCTTGTATTTATTCTCCCGGCGTTACCCCGGGAGCGTCCGTGCACATTCCATCGGAGAGTTCCAATTGCAAAGACTACCCCGACGAGTTCTTACAATGAAATGTTCTGACAGAGCTTATCTTTGGCTTACAATCAGCCACCATCATTCAACCCTTTCATGACTTCAGTTTCCAGTAGTAAGCATGCCCTTACAGTAAGGCGTTGCTTACAAGTGTTGACAAGATTTTATTCGGAGCCCACACGCCGAACGGCACGAAACCTCCGGATGTTTTTTTCATTCAAGGGACCTTGAAACACTTGTTTCAACTTTTTTTCTAAATTATATACTTGCAGAACGTCACCAACCAACACATCTAGTACTTAGAATAGGTGTTTGCAAAGAACGACGACCAAAAATTTATGCTCTATGCCCATCAGATTACTTAGAAACTTGCTCAAAATATTTTCGCTGTTTTCTGGTCTTGGCGTTTTTCGACCGCTAGAATTACGTCATTACTGCGGTGTAACGGCTATTGGCCGGCTTTCCTTCAGTTGCAGCAATGAATGCATTCCATAGCCACTTTACAAAGAAAGCCACAAAAGCAAAGCAGAAACGGAAGGCGTATCTGCTGCGACGAGCAAATCACGCAGTGTCACTCCGTGCTGGAGAAAACTGTAGCTTTCGCAGCGCTTCCAGACGCGATGGAAACAGTGACAGCGTTTATCGGAAGTGTTGCAGAGTCCCTTCAACAGCTGTCCCTGTGCATATATAACGTATCTCCTTCTACAGAACGGTCCAGAATGGCTACCAGTGCGTCCAATGGAAGAAGTGCGATTAATAACGAGTCGTGGCGCACAATTGACATAAAAGACTGGTGCAGGCTGTGACATCGCACGGTGCACAGGTCAAGCTTGCCTTGTGTAATATGACGGCGCAGATGAACTTTTTGGGCTGATCACCTCCTGAAGCTCCTCATTCACTCATTTTTTTCTGTTGATCAAAATAATCAGCAGTTTGGGTGCACTGCGGCAAAGGAGAACAACGCAAGTTTCTATACTGCAAACTTCATGGGGTCCTGGCGTACCGTCCTCCTAAGCTATGCGATACACAAAATGCCACACAGCACAGTCAGAGTAACCTCCTCCGGCAAAAAAAATAATGTGATAAGTGATGATGGTGTTATCGTATGTCAATATAGCATTTTTGCGTTTTCCTCCACTCCGCGTCGTTGATTGATTGATTGTGGGGTTTAACACGCCGACTCTACACAGGCGATGAGGCCCGCCGTAGTGGAGGGCTGCGGATTAATGTTGACCACCTGGGGATCTTTAATGTGCGCCGAAATCCCGGACATACAGGCCTTCTCGCCTTTCGCCTCCATCAGAAAAGCGGCCGCCGCAGCCGGGAATCGAACCCGCGTGCTTGGGCTCAGCAGCACAACGCCACAGCCACTGAACCACCGCTGTGGATTCGCGTCGTTCGCAACGGTGTGTAAGGTACGGCTTGTTGATTACGAATGGCGACGGTAAGATTCTGTGCACGTCTCCATAGAACTTCGGTTTCATGCTGTTATTTTTTAGGCCTTTCGCTAAAGTTGATCAGGGTGGCGGCGCCCTCATTGTGAGTGTAACGTAGTCGTAAAATTGCCAGGGCCGGTGCCAGCGAGTCACGGTTGTCGCTGCCTTGCGTACAAGAAATATTTCACGATGTTTTGGCACAATGTTTTAACGTGAGAAAAAAGCAACGAATGCTATGGTGAGCCTCTGGGTTAAATTTGGGTGGGCTTGTGCTGCGCTCTTGCTCTGTCTGATACGGCAGCAGTAATCGATGCATCCATAGCGCGGCCAACGCTTGAAGTTGTTTAAATGTGCTGCGGAAGCCAATATAAGCGAGGGCCGGAGGCTGCCAGTAGCAGATCATGCTTTGCAAATATGTCTGTGCACTTCAGCCCTTTTGCTATTATGGGCAAGCGCAGTTAGAAAGTGGTGAATAGTAAGTTTCAGCAAACGTTTCAGTAGGTTCACTGCTCAATGGGTCTGCGGTACAAACGCAAAGGCTAACGGGTACGTCGTCTGCTCCTGCCATTTCCGGTTCGAGAGCTCTCCTGGCCTCCCGTCCGCCGGCAGCTTTCCCGTGTGTGTGTGCGTGTTTATCTGTTTCCACTGAAGAAAAGAAAAGACGCTCATGCATCGCGCCTTCAACGAATAACAAGGACTGATGCTACCAGGGGCTTCTCTCAAAGGTAAGCCATTTGTGACAAATAAACAACACGCACACACGCAGGTGAAAGCCACCGGCGGACGGGAGGCCAGGAGAGCTCTCGAACCGGAAGTAGCGGAAGCAGACGACGTTGCACCGCTGCGGCTTATATGTTGGGACGCGTGCCGCTGCGATCCCCAAACGAGCTGCTTACCCCAGGAGGGTACACAGTTCATTTCCACGAGGACCATGTATGGTATTTATGCGGGATGTATGACAAAATACAATTAAAAAGAGATAAACACAGATGAACGCGACAGAGCGTGAGTGCGCTGCGGGCGGTAATAATTAATGAAAAGCGTCGGCGTCTACCGAAAGCACACGCTACAAGGACGATCGGGGCTCGCGCGTTACAGGAAGTGCTCCCGTAAAAGCTGTCCAATAGCAGCAATCTACACTATGTAGCTCGTAAAAGTGACGATGACATGTAAAGGCGGCGAAAAATGGCGGTGATTTTCAAATTAAGCAGAGGTACGTAGAAAAAACGCCGGTTTAGGCTTTGCCTTTGCAGTTTCCTTGCCGGCGTGAAGCTACAGCTTGAAGCAACTGTCGGTCCCCCACTGTGGGCCAAGTCCGACTGTCGGCGAAGTCCGACTGTCTGCCAAGTCCGCATATCTAGTAGACACTGCCTGTGCCCACAGCGCCGCAAAACAGAGTACTGATCTGCACAAGGGGCAATCCCCCAGTATCGGCGTTCAGTTAGACAGCAGTGCGCCTACCTGAGCAGTACGCAGAAGGAAGTAACGTCGTTTTAACATCTGCTTTGCTCTTTGCAGGCGAAAATATCCTTTGCAACATTGAAGATATTCGTGCGCAGCTGCCGGCCACAATATTCTTTTGTTGCTCTGATTGCTACGTTTTGAAATGTGTTGGGCGGTTGTTCGATTCGGTTGGAACGGTTCTCCGGTACGGTTGACATTTCTAAGGACAGTGTCGACTTTGCTGAGGCCCTAGAAAATATCTAGCCTGCATAGAGGGCTGACTACTTAAGAACGTTTGTAAACTGAAAAAAATTAGTGACATTGGAGATGGCATTAAGACAATCATAAAATAAAAACACCAGTTTTTAAGTCTGCTCCCCGTAACAACATGAAAGAACTCCGGAAGAACATTAGAGTTTTACAAAAAGTATGCAGAAATAACGTTACCAAATCAAAGCGTTAAACAAAGGAGAACAGTATTAACAGCTACAGATGCCCAACAACTTAGAATAAAAGGCATGTCAGAGGAAGGGGACGCGTGCGGTGTTGGGAAGAGAATAAGAGCAATCCTGACACAACCAATCGCTGACGCAGACATTTATGTTTGGCGTTGAGCTCCTATCATTCAAAACGACCCTAAAGAACATTGTGGTTCGCTTTGTGTAGCGCACAAAACAAGCCAAGGCAACGTACCTAAAAGACAGTATGGTGCGGAGAGGATTGCATGAGGCGTGGTGAAGTACAAAAGGTTACAAACAAGCGCAAAAAGCCCAAAAGGCGCAAGTGCAAAAGTTCACAAAAAGTCCATGAGTAGGCAGTTAATAACATTAAAAATACAACGAAAAATAAAAAAATGAAGGAAAAAATTACTCCCACCTCCCCTCGCTGGAACCCCTGTGTAGATGCGACGCATAGGGGGTTCCGTTGTTGTTTCCGTTAGGTTGATTCTCCCATCGCGTGAAACGTGCCGTGAACCCCCTGCCGCGGCTATGACGCAACACAATCCAACACAATCCACTTTAATCCAATCCAATCCAAATCCAATCCAATCCAAGCCAATCCAAGCCAAGCCAATCCAATCGAATCCAATCCAATGCCCCTCGCGAGAGAGTGTTCGCTATCAGAGAGGAGAGGGGGTGAGCGGCGGAGAGCGCAGCTCGCGCGGCGAGGAGAATGGGGGAGGGGTGTGGACGGACAACGACGCCGTATGGAGGGACAAGGCGAGTGAATGAGATGCAGCCGCATCTAAAAATTTGTACAGAAGCAATTCAAAGGCAGCTTTGCAGAGGGTAGGGTTTGAATGAACAATCACTCAGTCACTGAAATCTCAGGTTCGACGAAATCTCGTCTGGTCGGGTAAAAGTCTCTTTTTTACGCTTTTTCGGTGACCGCCAGTTTTTAACTATGACTCACTGACTCACCGAGAATGAAAGTTGCGATGAAATTTGCCAAGAACGTAAAGTTATGAGTGCCTATACAAAGTTCATTGACAACTTTATATTATGTTACAACGAAGCATTTCGTCCGCTGCTGTACAAAGTAAAGCAGAGAAATAAAAAAGCGAGGAAGGCATGAATAACTGTCGATTTGAATGAAACAGTCAGAGAAAAGAATTGCATGTACCACGCCTTTATTTGTTATTGTTAAGTTCATACACTAAATATGTATAGACAGTACGAAAAAAAACTTGCGCTTACAATGATTAAATTACAGTCGGTTAACTTTGAATACAAACAAAACTAAGTATGTACTCTGAGAATGAAGAAGTAAGAGAGATCTAAGAATTATAAATTCTGCCTTTATAACGGTAACATAGACAGACAAGTTACGAAGAACTGCTTTTAGAAGTGTGGTTTACACACACCCTATCGTGGAATACCCAAGTTAATCAGCTGAAAACCGATCCACCTAAAGTCATCAAAAGCGTATTTTCGTGACGACAGTGGCAAGATCGCATAGCACTGCGGCCCCCAAACTTCGATGGAGACAAAGCTCTGTATAAATCGACCAGATTTAGGGGAAATCCCCAAGGTGGAGTCCAACACCTGTCCATCACTTCGAGTTGTTGATCAATTCGCTCTCGCGCTACAAACTGTTAGCCTCCTGGTTAGCTCAGTTGGTAGAGCGACTTCTCCGGTTAAGCGGTGGTCCCGGGTTCGAATCCTGAACCAGGACGAATTTTTCTTCAACTGCGAAGTTTCTGAGAAAGCTGTATAGCTTTCCTTTGTAGCCGTTTGGCTGCATTCAGGTGGATGTCAAGCTTTCCTTCATAAAAGCTCTGTATGTGGCGCGTAACCTGGCTCTTCCTGTCATTATCGCTCACCAGGCCACTTGTCTTGCTGCTATAGCGGCAGTTCAAGCGACAGCCTATCATCGACAAGCAGGACGTTTGATTTTTGGCGCAGCACGTCATCGGTTTTCGCCTGCCCACAATTAGGAAAATGAGGCACTTCATATGTATTAGTTATATGTATGGCTTGACGTATCGTGGGATTTCGAAATCATGTTACTATTGTGTTGTTCCTCATCAGGCGCCATGAATCGCATGCGTTTTGTGCAGCGCTTCAAAAAATGTTTTCCGTTGATACTGTGTTGCCTGGCACGCTGAACTCTAGGGGGTCAGATTCTTTGTCAGGCATACCACCTCAGCTTCCACTCCAACCACAAAGAGAACCCCCCGTAAAAATAATAAACGCAGGAAAGAAGCGGAAAACTTTAGCTTTCCACTAGCTTTTCTCTGTCCGTGAAAAAGTGATATTCAGCTCAAACGTGCTTGAGCGCGCAATTGCGCGAGTTTATTCGCCAGGTAAATGCGCCTTTTTAGGACTTACATTTATGGGTCCCCATAATGAGAATTGAGCGCAGCAAGCGAAGGTGACCTTGCGACTCGCAAATTTTAGAATGGCTCGTTTGAAGGCAAAGAAGGTTACCTTTTTTTTAACGCTGAGTTCTTTTGTAAAGTTTATTCGACATCATTGCAAACTACATTCAGTGCGCCCTCAAACTGTTAGTATATCCTGGTGAATGATAGTTGAAAAGCGGCACTAGAATTTGTTTAATTATTTTGCAACTATATCTTTCCTTTCGTCAACAAGATTTCGCAAGCATCATAGGAGCTAAAACAGAAGATTGAGCGAGTTAACGCATTGATAAAAGGATATATTCAGCGCAAAACGACAAAACACACGATGAAGGGTGCAGGCAGACATAACGCTGGCTCGCAGTTGCTGTTTTCTTTCGTTTCCTTTTCACTAGATGCGCCTGATAAGAAGGCACTGTGTACAGGTGAAAATTTTTGTTGTGAGTGAGCGCTCTGCCTGGCTGCACCCTCCTTTTTGTGTTTCATCATTTCGCACCGGTTAGACTTTTAACATCGCAGGAGGGCTACACATAGGTAACCAAAACAGAGAGGTCCCCAAACATCACCTCGCCCTAATATTGATAGTCGACAATGTAAAGACCTCTGCTGTTCTGGGAATTTTTAGATATTTACATTTATTATACATTTTCAACAAATGTTTTAGTTATAATTCACTCTTACAACTGACGAGTTACGCTGCTATGCATAATGAAATATGGTAACGCCTTTCTTCAGCAGAAACTTTAAAAAGAACCTCAATTTACCCAGCTATTTTACATTTAAGCACTGCCATCACAATGACTTTTTTTCTCAATGGAAAAGAACCCTTGCCATTCTGACTTCCCTAGAGAACCTGGAGGATGAGGGAGTGGGGGAGGAGTAAGAATTAGGTGTGAGCACAAAGGCATGTACGGCAAGAACCCGGTGCTGAGCAAAGCTCTTCCCGCTTTGCCGCGAATCGTTCCCGGTCGCCGAGAAAGAAGCACGAAATAAGGAACTTTTATCCGTCCAAGTTGCGGCTCCGTTTGGGAGAACACAATACGACGCTCAGGCGGGAGGGAGCAATCTCGGCATCGTCTTCGAGGAGGAGGTAGCGCTCCTCCTCGTGTCGCGCCTTCAATTCTTCGCGAACCGCCGCCGCGGTCCGAAGAATAAGCGCGCCTCGAGAATGGCCCGCGCACAACGCGGGTCGAAAACAAAGGGCAATAGTACGCGCTTACACGGTGGCGCCCCATAGAAAGTAGCGGCGCGCCCTTACAGGGCGAGCGAATACTGCACAAAGCAAGATAAGAGCAGGGGACGCCTGAAAGAAAACTGTCTCGTCGCTGGTTGCAGCGGAGAAGCACCAGCCATAGCAGCCGCGGGAGCAGCGGCCGGCGCTAACGACATCCTACGCTGCGCCGCCGGGAGACATCTCCATCGATCGCGGCGCTGCTGGTGAGCGCGTCGTTGAATGCGATTAAGCGACACATGCCACGTGCGCTGCTCCACTCTTTCGGCCGGCCCGCGTCCCTGTCCGACACGCGGCCGACACGCGGCTACCCCGAGCCCAGTGACTACCTGGCAGCTCCGTTCATGCCCCCACAAAAAACGTCCATGTATATTATACAGGGTAGGGCGGATATTGCATACTTTAAATAGGACCATTATGGCACCTTACCACTCCGGTATTCAGAGGTTACCAGGCGTATTTGAATCCTGTAGGAACTGATACCGGATCACGACGACTGTTGTATACAAGCGATAATGGGATTGCCGATCGTGATACCGTTCTGTATGGTGCCACATATATGGGAACTATTGCGCTCGTACAGGCCCTGTATAGATCTGTGCGGTACTTCTTCGAGGTCATATTAGCTCTACCTACATAAAGAATATAAACAGAAATTTTACGGGTTCATGCAGGTCGTGTGCAGCGAGATACAGGAATCCTTCTGTGTTATGCTGGTCCTATTATTCAGTGTACGTCTGACTTAGACAAAACTTATGTAGCGGCGTACATGGTCCGTTAGGGCTAATAGTACGAAATAACCGCATGCAGGAGTTCTCAGCTCGCAAATAAGCTTGCCACAGAAGTGCTGCTAGTCCGTGCAGGTGCTACGTAGCGCGCGCAAGAACTCTTCCGGTTTCGTTCTCCGCTGGTTTAAAGCGGGTCATGCGCTGCGGAGTTCATGCTCTGGTCTTCCCTGCTCGTCACCGCTTGAATAATAGCGTCCGTGTAACGGTAGCAGATGCGTATTCGTGCCTCCCGCATGAATTCAGTGTGCACTCGGCGATATTTTAGGTGCGAAGTGGATTTCTGTGCGCGCATGTGCGCGCATGCCTGTGTTTAACCACTGTGGATCCTTAACAAAATGTGATAACGCTCATAATCCCTACAACGACAGCGAGCGGAAAACATGGCTTCTTTTCTCGGGAATAAGCTAGTGCAAGTCTGTTTGTTTCTTTTCTGATTCAGGGATAAGGTTTAAACCCACAAAACCAGCCCGTGTATGGCGTTCGCTTTGAGTAAATACGCCTATCTTATTCAAGCCGACGTGCCATTTTGCTGAAGACGGCCGTATGTTGCGAAGCAAGCGGCTCACTTTTAGTGCTCGCCTAGCCCGGCACTTTGGTGTTTTCAAACAAAATTAACGCTCCTTTGTGGCACGTGTCTCAGAAACGTTCACGCCTGTGTCGCGTTTCTAAACACCAGACTGCGATTTTTGCTTACATATTTACCTTCTGCACGTACATCTGTTAGCAAGCATAATACTTTTTTTTTCTTATTTGCTACCGTCGCTAGAAGTGCAGTCTTTATTTTGTTTCATTTTGTTTTTCTCCGCTCTCAAAGCGAAGCCGGCATCTCGATAGCGGTGTTACGGCTCGGGCCCATATGGATCTGCTTCGGCTCTTGGAGCAGCACACGGACCCTGACACCTGACGCCGCGCCGTTGGGTGCCAACTGCGCAACATAGGCCGCCCATGCCGGCTTCCCCCGGCCATGGATACGAGCGAACATTACGAAAGCGGCTCGAGAAAGAGATAGAGAGCGGGTGTGTGTGTGCGCGCGTAAGTGAAGTGTGAATTCCTTGGTGTGTTGAGTTCTGTAGTTTTTTTTTTTTTTTTTTTTTCCAAGTTTGCTATGAATACAGATTCTCTCAGTTCCCTTGATATCATTTTGAAGCTGGTTATTCATTTCGTTCAGTTCGGCCGTTATGAAACGCTCCCACTTCAGCGCTGTTGCCGACGTGCCAGTAAACACAGATGCGTAAAAAAAGACGTGCATTACAGCGTTCGTTTACCAGAGCCGCGCAGTTACTTTGGGAAACAAAAAATGTTACGCAACATACTAGGTCGCGGAAGGGAAAAGTATTACACTGCAGCGTAGTACTTGAAGTTCGCGAACGTGCAGTGAGTGTTTTAACGTTTAAGATGCTTTATTAACTGTCTGCAACTGAAGTACCCATACCCGGCATACCCGTTTCTGGTATACCGTACGGCACACCCGGTTTTGGCTGTGGGGGTCCTCGGCAAAGAATTCTACGCGTCAACAATGTCCCCTCGCACAATCCTTCACGGTAATGCGGCTCCAGCTGCAGCAAGCTCAGTAGACTCGGCAGGCCTCGTAGGTGGCACCCACGCGACAAAACGAGTTATGTTATGCATAAGTGGCTCATTTCCTGTTTCGTGCCATTCGTCTGCGTGCAGGTACTCCTAACAGAGATATGATAAGCGAGGCGAAAGGAAGCTTTCTGTAGGGCGTGTTGTAAGACATAACTACGAATAACTACAGAGCGCAGCGTAATGGGCAACTCCCCGGGATGTTAATTAATATGGTAAGCAGGGCTGGAACGTTCGAAACATAGTATGAAAAGTTCCGATGAACGGTTAGACAGTTGTGATATATAACGAGCACTTTTTTCCCAGATACATGGCCACTGCGACGTGCCTTTCCGCAGAAATGCTGATTAAAATATGCCTGACAGAAATCTCCGAACATCGTAATGCAAGCATTAGGGTTGATTTGTAAGGTTAAGAGTAAAGGAATAACATTAAAAATTGCTGCTACCAGAATAGAAGCGCTGGCTATCTTCTTTTCGGCAAGTTGGTACCACCAGCAAGACTTACTTGTAAGACATGCTTGACACTAATAACGTCTACTCTGCTAATAATTGAGGCAAAATTTGATTGATTGATTGTAGGGTTTAACACGCCGACGCAACGCAGGCGATGAGGCGCGCCGTAGTGGAGGGCTCCGGATTAATTTTGACCACCTAGGGATCTTTAACATGCGCCTAAATCTCGTACACATGGGCGTTTTTGCTTTTCGCCTCCATCAGAAAAGCTGCCGCCGCAGCCGGGAGTCGAACCCGCGACCTCGTGCTCAGCCGCGCAACGCCTTAGCCACTGAGCCACCGCGGCGGGTAATTGAGGCAAAATGGAAACACGAACTATGTGAATATGAACTATTGAAGCTGGAACGCAAATAAAGCCAGGGACGACAAAGCGCTGATGTCGTTCCTCTTTCTCGTCCCTGCGTTAGTTCGCGGGCAAGATTCAGTGATGGCGCCAATATTTCTTCGGTGCTCAACCGACGAGGATGCTAGCCGAAAGACTTCGGTGCCTTAGAAGAGTTCGAATGCGGAAGAGATCGACGTGTTTTAAGTTTAAAATCTGCAAATAATCTTGCAAAGTTCGCCACTCCTCCGTGTTCCGACTGGCTTCAAAGAAACAATTAAACTTAAACAACCAAAAAGGCAACAACATAAACACACCCGCACCGCCGAAAAACGGTGAAACCCTGCTCAGGACAAGTTCAAATCTTGTCAGCAAGTACGCAGGTCGAAACTTCTGAAAGAGAAGTCGCGGGAACACTCTGTTTCCTTCTCCCCTTCGTGTCATCGGCGTTTCAGGGCACGGCTGAAATCACACAGCCGAAGCCATTCCGTCAGGCCAGGCTGTGGGCGCGATGATAGATCGCCTTCTTTGCTTTCCCTTTTCTGTGTTCGTATCGTTTTCTCAGCTCCAAGTACGGCGCGAGGACACACGGATGCTATTTGGCGGCCATCGCGTCCCCAGGGGTCGACAATGTGGGCAGCGCTGTGTTAATCTACAGCCGGCCCGCTATAGGCTGGCTCGCTAGCCGGCCGCTCCTCGCGGGTCATGGCGAGCAACTGTCAGCGTTTTACCCCAATTAATTACATAATCAATAACTTTTCTTACTCTTTATTCCTTTTCCTCCCAGTCTCCTTCTCTCGCACTGACTGTGACTGCCCCACTTTCCTTAATCTCGCTGCGCTCACATCAGCCCCACCCCTCCACCTTCCCCTCCCCACTTTGCCCTCTGTTCTATTTTCCCCTCGTGCTGTCGGAACTGCCTGTTTTTCTTACGGAGCCCAGCCGCTTTAATAACATACTTACATTGGATATGCGGAATGATCCTATCACGATAGAGACACTGTGCTTTCGAAAAAGAAAACAAAGAGGCATTTCGCGGTGCGCACGACGAAGAGACATGGGTTAAGGGTAGAAAATAATGAATTACGCTTTTCCCGGCATCTTCATCTGGCGGCTTACTTAACACGCAAAAAGTTAACAGTTTTAGGACGAAGCATCACACTGTAATGTTTTTATGGCAGTTAGTTAGCTTAACTTGTAACTGGTCATCCGTACAACGCCGATTTCCCCAAAACGGGACATGCTGGTTACAAGGCCCCCCGCATACGCTGGAAGGGGTAATTACTTGATTCCCTCTCCACCCCCCCCCCTCCCCCGCTATAAATACCCCGCAACTAGACAAGTGAATAGAAGGATGACAAGGCAGGTAGTGGGCCTCGACTAAACAAACTCACGCCTCCTCACGCCGCTTCATGAGAGATGGAATGACAAAAACTGATCGGACCATCTGTCATGCAGTATTGCTTTCAGATATCCTCATGCACAAACTTTGAAGTTTCTCTCCATGAATCCCCCAGAGTGAGTTGATCTGTGGAAATGATTTATTTATTTATTTATTTATTTATTTATTTATTTATTTATTTATTTATTTATTTATTTATTTATTTATTTATTTATTTATTTATTTATTTATTTATTTATTTATTTATTTATTTATTTATTTACGATACCCCTAAGGCCCTCTTGTGAAAGTATTGCATTGGGGGATGGAAAACGCAAACATGGTGAAGGTAATGAATATCTATGATAATCCTGTGGTTAAGTTTAACCACAATAAACTTGATTTGACAATTCATGAAGACAATAATGAAATGTCGGCGAATGACGATGTTGCGCAGAAGATTTGACTAAAAATTATGAGCCATTCCACTCTCCGAAGGTGGATCACCCGCGAAGCTGTAAATTTAGCACACGGCACAGAGGCGCAACACAAAGATTTGAACCAAGGTATGCGCTCATGTACTGTGAAGTAACTAGAACAACTAAATGAAACTTGAAGCTCGGCGTAATGCTATAGTCGTGTTAGCGGCCAATTTTCATAAACCGTTGTTTTAGAATGTTTTGATTAAATAAGAGTTACAGCCACTTTCTGTAACCATACTTCTACTGTATAGGTGCCAATGCAACGACAGCAGACGTGAATTTCCTAACGTTTACAAGTTCACTGTAAACTAAATAAGGAAGGCAAGTAAATAAAACTCCTAGCAACGGTGGAGTCGTCTTCGTGGTTAATTGTCGTGTAATTGTTTTATGTAAAGTTTTGGTAACACAAGAGTTACAGCCCTTTTTTTCTGAGCCTTTATTGTAAGGTTGGCTTTGCCTCAAGGAGTTCTTGCATGCGCACATGAAAAATTCACGGAACCCTAGCCATATAAGCTTCTCTTTAAAAGTTCGATATGCGGTAGGGCATCACGTATGCGAAGACCGACATTCAGGCTTTCGCAGATACCCCTTTGAGTCAAATGGCAGCACTGTGTTTCTATTACCCGAATTTGATTTGTTGACGGCTATAATTGGTCACTCCAGGCCTTGCGGTAAAGCCGAAACAGAGGATTGTGTCAGGATGTAGGCGTAGTTGTCTTGCTGCATTTTTTTTGCACCGCCTTCTGAGGACGAGGCTTTGCTGAGCGGGTACTTTGCAAGCGACCGCTACGTGTAGCCGGTGTTTCGGGTGAAACCGCGTCCGCATCATCAGAGCCTGCACTTCGGTATGGCTTTGAAGTTGCACGCACCGTCTAACAGAAGCGAGGAGCGGAAGAGCAGCGCTCCGACATGCTCCATGCACGGCTGTCCCAGGTCTGGTGGCTTACACTGTCCACGTGGAACGACTCAATTTGTGCTCGGCGCGGCAGGCTTTGCGGACTGAGCCGCAGCTTCGTTCGCCGGCAGTGAGCGCGCTGCTGGCGCCGAATAAGATTAACGCCATTGGCCCGTGAAAGCACTCGCTGGAGAGCGACAAAGCTGACAGGTTTCAGGCTAAAAATAAAGGCAGCAAACAGTGCGATTCCCTCGGTGGACCGGCCAGTGGAACGGACGCCTAAGCTGCGCGGCCAGCACGCGGCGGCAATTAGGCTTGCTCCAGCCATCCAATTTGCCACCGCAGGCGGCATCTGAATGCAGTCGTGATTCCGGGATAATCCAATTGGACCGCGCCTAGTGCGAGGGCCAGAATAGGCGCACTCTTTCACGCTGATACATATATGTGAAGAAGCAGTCGCGCCAGTTGCTGTGCCCATCCCTTCACCGCAACATCCCCTCCATTGCTTCGATCGGCGCCGTGTACGCCTGGTGCCCGCCTGAAATAATTCGCCAGCAAAGCGGCCGCCAAGTCAACGTAGACAATATTTTCAGAGACTATACACGAAGATGATGAGGAGGAGCGTAGCAATGACCATGATTCAAGTCAGTCGGGAAAATAGGAAGAACTCGCACTAAATCTAGCATTTCAAACAAAAGAAAAAAGGGACTCCCTGCATGCACCGTTTGCCAAAGTGAGTGAGTGAGTGAGTGAGTGAGTGAGTGAGTGAGTGAGTGAGTGAGTGAGTGAGTGAGTGAGTGAGTGAGTGAGTGAGTGAGTGAGTGAGTGAGTGAGTGTAAGAAGTTGGCCTGGCAATATGTCTGGTTTGTTAATTCAGACGAAAAAAGTGAGGAGTCCCTGAGTGATGAAGGCCACTATAATTTTCGAAGCTACAGAATTTGGAGCAGTAATGTATTTAATGCTAAAAATAAACATTTGGATTTTTTGGAGAACAACGCATTCAATTCAAAAATTAAATGTCTCTGTTTGTTCGAGAGTGTTTTGTGACAATTTTATTTAATTACCCAATAAAAATTGTTCCAAGATCCTTTTGCTGCACTTTAGGCTTCCCGCTTCTTCCCTTTAAGTTTTTATTCGTAGTGATGACTTGGTTTTTGGACTTTTTTGTCTGCTTTAAAATTAGTGTTTGACCGTGTACAACTCGTCTACGTTTTGTTGAACTTAAGCCTAAGACACGCCAGTGCGAGAGGCCTGGCAGTTATTTTTGCTCTTTCAAGGCAAACGCGCTAGAATTCACTTTAAATGACTTAAGGTACTTCTTT
The DNA here is from genome assembly GCF_048455015.1 of Haemaphysalis longicornis. Taxonomy (NCBI): domain Eukaryota; kingdom Metazoa; phylum Arthropoda; class Arachnida; order Ixodida; family Ixodidae; genus Haemaphysalis; species Haemaphysalis longicornis. The sequence continues at coordinate 315,900,789 of NW_027526203.1, forward strand.
CGCTATAGTTAGTTCGCTTTTGCGTGTGCGTTTGGGGAAGGGGGGGGGGGCAGCTTGCTCGCAGCGGAAAGCGGACACAGGAACCGCGGCCGCGATCTTGCTTTTATATCCTGCCGCCCGTGCCCTTGCCCTGGAGCAAGTTGCTATGAAGTACTCGGCAGCAACAACCAGCAACCTATAGCGAGCTGTAGTAAGCCTTTCGACGAAATTCATACCTCAAGCACACTCAAAAAAGAATAACGAGAAAGAAAAGCAAAGCAACTACTTAGAGCTGAAATGGTGGTACTCTGCAATGCTCTTCAAAACGCAGGTCTTTCTCTATTTGCTACCGAGGACATAGTCATGAACAAATGAAACGCGAACACGAAAATATGAACCACAACACACAAATATTTCGATCTCTTTCCGTGCAAGTGAAATTGTCGCGTGGCTGTATTAGAGTAACAAATACTGAAAAGGTGTCTTTTAAAATATACCACTAGCAAGCCGTTATTTTGTTTCCACTATTCATATTCCTTGATTTTCTCTGTTCTGGTTCATATTTTTGTGTTCTTATTTCATTTGTCCATGACTGTACATGCCGGGGACGAGGGAGTAACGATCGAAAATAACTGCATGCCAAATGCTTGTCTTCCCGACAAGCCTTTTCGTATGAGTGCGGCAGTAAAACTCGGTTGCGTCCAGGAAACGTTCGATTTATTTGTTATGGAAGGACTAGAGGGTCACGAGGTGAATCGTACAATTTCCCGCAGTCCTGAGGCAAGAACTGTAGTAACACAGTATGGGCCGTGCATAACTCCGCAACGAAATGTCTAAGGCTAATGTAACACCTTCCTTCACAACCATGATTTGAAATCATTCCTTGTAGGCAGAAATCCCGTATAGTGCAAAAGAGAAAGAAAAAAACAAACTTGAGAGCACGTGAGCTTCGATTGAGCGTAGGAGGCTTCAATTCGAGAACAGTAATGTCCACCTGGGCACCGCCGAGTTCATTCTTTAATTCTCATTCATTTTGTTTATTTTTAATTTCTTTTACAAATGTGTAACCAAATAAATATTGTCTCAGAAGACAAAGCTAGTTGATGCCAAGAAATAAGTTATACAGCAGCAAAAACGTAAGAAAATTGTTAGCACACCACCTAGAAAAAACATGTACGGTTAAGGTTAAGGTTAGCCATGTTAAGGTAAGCCACGCACAATGTCCTAAAGCATGATATAACGACCTTGTCCATAAAAAGCGAGTGAATAAAACAAAACAACAAAATCAAGCGACTCCATTGAAAACAATATGGACTCACATATTCGCACGTTCAAGTCTACAGGCGTGAATGTGTGCATAGACAGAGCTAGTTTTACTGCCCTGTTTTCAAACAAATAAACATTCCTCCACTGCGAGTAACGTTTCCGAGGTTTGCCTTGAGCTACCTTTAGAGTTCTGCGATTGAATTTAAGAGGGCTATTTTTAGACTTTCTACGCCATACTGGCATCATTGGAACTGTACTGCTGGAAAGTCTACTGCCGCGCAGAGCGGTCTGACTCGCTGGTGAGTGCGGCGCCTCTGGGTGAGGATAGTATTGCGCGTGCATGATTACGTGTCGCTGTGCCACCGGAATCAGAACGGAGCCACACCACCACTTTCCGTTTGCCACGTGGCTCTGCGCACGCCGGGGCTTTGCCTAGCAGCGCGGTCCTTTTCTTGCGTTCTATTATTGCGACGCACGCGCTCTAGTGAACCTATCGAAGCCGCGTGAATCAAGGAGCCACTTTGCTGCATCCAACCCCGTCGATACCGGCGCCATTCGACTTGTTCACGGATTGGGCCATTTAAGGATCTTGCATTACAAAGCTATTTCCCGCAATTAAAGCCGGCAGATTAAGAATAGTCTGCACCGGCAGCCTGATTGCTTGCTCCCTGAACCCTCGCAATGAAAATGGTGCCTTCCCATACTGGCATGTAACACGGTAAGCCAAATCACTTGAAATCCCTAGATTTCGACATTTCTTGCTGCCAAATTGAAATGTTGTTCATTACAGGCACCGTAAAGACAATATAAAACTTTTCTGCAATCAAAATATTCTCATGGTGCATGGGCAAATTCGTCAAGCTTAACAAAACTGAATTAGGCTCGGCTAGATTATTAGGGGAAACTCTAGATAGCGATAGCAGACAGGATATACAAAGTTTTATGACGTATTATCTAGATTAGAGAGCCGGAAGAATATTTCATCACAATTTTGTAGAGTTTGGCTTATCTAGAAGCAGTCTTTTTATAGAAGACAATTAAAAACGCGAAAAACAAGGAAGAAAGAAGGTAAGTGACGCATGTGACGCAGGCTATCTCACCTTCTTTTGCCCTCGCCTTTCGCGCAGTTTTTCATTGTCGTAATGCACCAAATAGCCCAAGTGTCTATTCTGCTAAACTTGTTTCTGGAACCATTTCTCTCGCGCTGTTGTCTCAAATATTACTCCAGCCCTCACCCGCGTACTCGCTCAAGGACCATGAATCAAGAATCAAGTAAAGTTCAAGATCAAGAACAAGAACAAACAAGACAAGACGTCTACCAAGGATACAAGTAGACAGTGAAGATCAATTTTTAGAACGAAGTGTTCTTAAGGTCTAGTGTTTGGTATTTTTCTTTTAATACTTGTAGAGTTTTCTGATTTTTCGTTTCAAACAAGAAAATTTTCCTTTCATGTTCAAAAAAAAAAAAAAAGCCCGGTGATAGTTTTCCCGTTCCCGGGCGGTGGTCGCTGATCTATCTTCTCTTCCCCATTACCCCTTCCTTTTCCTGCCCCAACCACCTTTGTACCACTACCTCAACCCATATTTCTACCCCCTCCCGTTCCCTTTCTCTCCCTGCGATACATATGTGGTGCAGGCTGGGAACCTCTTTTCCTCTCACAGTCACCTCACCTCACCCATGCGGGGATAGACCAGGAATGAATACGCTAATCTGGTGCCATATGCATCTGGTGGGTTATCTGGTGGGAATGAAAATGTTACGGCAAATCGAAAAGCAACTGTTTACCTAACCGTTCGCGATTCGCGACGCTATTGGCTTAAAATTTTGCACTCATTTTTTTGCGTTCAAATAAAAACTTTGCACGAGCTCCAGTTTCGATATTCTTAAGCTTAGCGGCAGGTCGGAGTTCCCTCCTTTCAGTGTCGCGGCGTGTCTGGCCATAATATTCTGCTATCGCCCCGTACAGAACCAACCTCTGAATTCTGATAAGCAGTCCTCCAGTTATTTTGGGCGAATACTCTGCTGCTGCCCCATAGTCGCGCCGTTGGCACTTGGAAGGTCTCGCTTTCCTTTTCTGTGGCGTTTTCCGAACGACCTATTGTCTCATAACATCGATAGGGACATTCGCCGTGGTTTCGTGCGTCTTATTGGTCCGTAACCAGCTGACAGCGGTGGGGACTGCTGAAAATTTAGTTTTGCGAGGGAGGAGTGCAACATTATTTACATATCCACCGCGTCTTCGTTGCGCGGTTGTGCGTGATGCCTCTTGTACACTGCTACTCTCTTTTCGATCTCCCACCACAACAGTTTCAGACACTCCAACGTAGCTGGAGGTTGTGGGTAACTTTCAACCATTTTGTCATTCCTATAGAGTAGGACCAGATCTTATTTGGGAATGCGAGGAGCTATAACTATAACTGTTCTTCGTGCGTAACTGGCCAGTGAACGAGGCAAGAAATCCAACCGAAAGGCGATGGTGGTGTCTTACGAAAGCTGGATACAGTCGCAAAGAGTCGCCGAAGAGACACTCAGATCACTATGGAGCTTCGACTGTGGGGCTTCCATAGTGCGCCACTTAACCCTTTCCATTTTTTTCTTTCCCAACCAGGTCTCGCTGCATCCTATTCAATAAATTATTCTTCTGCAACCACTATTTTTTTCATTGCTATCGCTTCCCTTCGTTCAACATTTTCATACACATTCAGCCGTTTTACTGGAGGACATAACTTGTTTAAGAACACCATAAGCTCACCCACCCCCCTCTTTTTTTTTCTTGGCTTTATTTGTGGCTCTCCGTACGAGGCATAAAAATGTTTCGGCAAGCATAAATTTGGCCGGAAGGGTCTTGCCAAGGCCCAGCTATTATCAGAGGGTGTCATTGCCAGATCTACGGCCCAGCGTGACACAACAGCCTGCTAAATCCTTCTCTACTTATTTGATACTTCGATCTAGCGCCTCTGACAGGGCTTCCCCGCAAAGTATCACGTTTTGTCATCTACTCGTTTTTTTCCCCCTTCTATCTACACATATCTCTTTTTTGGAACGACAACTTTTCTCGTTGCTTTCCAGCACAGCGGCAATCTATAAAGTCGGGTACAAAGCTCTCCAAATACTCCTTTCTCTTGCGGCACCGGCCGACGAGTCCCTGCAGGGCGAAAAGGCCACCTTCGCGGTCTCTCGCTCCAAAAAAAAAAAAAAAAAAAAAACAGTACTGCTTGTTTCTTTCCCCAAGCTTTCTTTCCCCAAGTGTCACTTTGTTGCGATGCATACAACGTTGCTACAAATGCGAGTCATTCGAAAACGAAAACTGAGCACCGCTGCCAAATCTGCCTTCATCGACGCCCACGCAGTAGGTGACAACCGATGAAACTGTCCTTAGCCCGAAAGGGAAGGTACACTATTTGCAATAAAATGTTGCCCGTGGCTCGTATATAGTCACAAAAAGGTCATTGTGCTGGAGTGCACCTTATTACCATGGCCCCTCAACCCTGCGTAGGGGAACCGCGGACACACTGTAACGGCTGACGACTGTGTAACTCGTTATAAAGGGTTTGCGGCCTTGTTTGCACGTTCATCCTGGCGTTTCATTAGTTCATCTTCCACCGCAACCAGAACACACGATGACAATTCTAAGAAGGTAATAAGGCGATAATATCTAAGTCCCATCTTCGAATCTGAGACAATGCGATCGCGTTATAGACTGCATGTTATCCTAGGGGTCGTTTCTTCTCTTTAACTACTTGTATGTCCCTAAAAGGTGGCTGGCTACACGCAGCAACACTCCATATACAGCTCACTAAATCCTGTCAGCGTTCCTATGTCTCACGAAAACCTGCTTGGAGTACCAACATTTCTATTAGTGGTCATCAGGTATATAGGCCCGCAAGAAGTTGGATAGCTTCCTACAGTGTATTCAGGGCCTGGTCTGTTTTTTAACAAGCGCTCGTGTGATATCTTACACGGTGTGGTCACCGCAGCCCCATATGATGATGCAAAATGTCTCGCGAGTCCTGCCCGAGATCGCTACTGCAGATGATCAATACGCCACAAAGCCGTCAGCGTGGCATTGGATATGCTCCTTGGAGGGAATTATGCCGAGGAGGTAAATAAACAGGTGCTTCTAAAACAACAAAAATAAATCTTCCTGCTCCGCCCGTATAGCTATATCGGCAATCCGCGAGCCGGGAAAAGTGGCATGCGCAAATGGCGCACTTTGGTTTCCATCCTTCTATAACTAACCAGCATCGCGTCCTTCCAGAGATACCCGTCTCTGAATTAAGCTGAGTTTAACAATGATAACCGACATCCATAGAAACGAGACATACGTGACTTTAGCAGATTATGATCAGATTTGTAGCAAATATGCAAGTTTAGTGAGCAATTATTCGCGAAAGGCTGAGGCACAGTCCACACAAAGTAAAACGACAGCCACGGATTTTCCCGGAATGACAAGAGAAAGCTGCGTAGGAACTGGGACGTAACTTCGACTTCATTTTAGAGGGCCTTCGGAGTCACTTTGGTGCCGCATCATTACGCTGAGGTATCAGATAGTAATCTACGTTTAAATGGGGTCGCACAGTTCTATTGCGGCACAAGTTTAACCATCAGCGCATGCCGTGCAACGCCCATGCCAAATCTAGCAAAGCAATCCTCCTTGCTCTTTTCGTGAGGATGTTTGAGAACGTCTTCCTCCGCTCTCACACTGCTGATCTGGAGGAACGGGGCGTGTGATGGCATCTTCACTGCATAAAAAACACCATCAACTCCGTTTTTTTTATTCCTACTTTCTTGCTTAGGAAAATGTCACGGAGGCTGACGTTTCCATCGTAGTAACATCGCTCCCAAACCGTGAAGTGTCCCACCTTCGTGCGTGTTCAGAAACGATCGCAGGTATACTGTCTCATACACGCACCTCTAAGCTTGCGGTCAGTGAAATTAAGGTTATGCTGAAACGCTTTTTTGTTACTCAGGACGCAGGTGCGATTCAGGGCCGAATCCCTTGCACACACTAAGGCATATACAGTCGAGTCCACTTATAACAATATTGAGGTGCCATGAAAATATCATTGTTATAACCGATTATTGTTATAAGCGGGTTATGCCGAAAATAACAAAGAAAACGTGACAAACAAGAGCATTTAATGCGCAACGATGTCCGCGCGTGCGGGGACAGGATGATCGAGGCGACAGTGACCACAGAACAGGAACAGTGACAACAAGCAAGGAAAACGACGCTGGTAAGCACCAGACTCGGAACACGTGCAAACGGCGGAGCTGGAGACGTGGCCAAATTAGCGAAGAATAGGGGAGGTCGGCACAGTGCACACAGCGCTGCTGCTGCGGCGGCTTAGGCGCCCCGGTGCTTTTTCTACAGGCGGCGCACCCTCAGAATGGACTGCCCCACTGCCCGTAGAGGCGCCCATCCGGTCCTCCTCCCCCTCCTCCGCGTCGCCGCGGCAGGCGAAAGCAGCGGTGGCATGCGAGCCTCTTCGGCGCGCACTCGTCGCGTGCGGGGCCAAGTGCGCTATCGCCTGGCCGCCGCGCGTATGCTCTCATGCCCTTTTGCGTAATAGGCGGGGTTGGGGTGGCATTGTCGCAGCGTTTTTGCATTTTTGTTTCGTTCAGGGTTGGTTCCAGTGCCCCCATTTAATTGTTATAACCGATATTGCATCATGACAGCATTGTTATAAGCGGTTTATTTTGCCATAGAATACAATGAAAAGCTGACGGTGCCGCGGCTGTCCATTGTTATATCCGATATATTGTTAAAACCGGTATTGTTATAAGTGGACTCGACTGTATATTGTCGCAGACTATGAATCTACATTACCGAGCTCGGTACAAGCGTACACACCGAAGTAACTTTCTTTGCGGGCTACCCCTGTTCAAAATCCACGTTAATTCTACAGCTTCACTACCATAAAATTCAAATCGTTCTTTTGTAGAAGGAAAATTACGAACTTATTATATAGCCTTAATGGAATACAAAGCTGAAGAAGTAAAATAGCAAATGCAAATAAGGCAAACTAATGGCTTAATAATCATCTACAACAAATACCCGACAGTTTGAACGCCTCAATGTAGGGCCAAAAAGACACAAACGTGCGTTTTTGATACACATAGTAAAAATTGATATATATTTTACAAGGGCGCTGCGAATACCCTTAGAGACACAGGGTCGATGATAACCAGAAACTTCGACATCCTCATAAGGGTCGGGAATACGACGACGAGATTTACAGAATAAAGACGAAAAGCTATCCCGAATCCATTTACCGGGTCGCGCAGCGGAAAGAGAACCCAAGAGAAGATATCTAACAAAAAAGTGCACGTTGAAGATGGAAAGCGGAACAAAAAGTGCGCGTTTTTAGTGCCACCGGGAAGAACGAAGGTTCCTCGAGAGATGGAGCGTCCCCAGAGCTTATATCTTTCGAATTTGCCCCCGGTTAAAAACAAAAAATTCGCACTGTGCCGCATGTGAACTGCACCGGAACTAGACACTCAAAAACGACCGCGGGCTTATTTTGCCACAATGAGCGATCCCTGCTACTTAAAAGAAAAATTTGGCTTATCATTCGTGATGACCACGATAAAATGTGGCTGAAAAAAGTGTGGTCTGCATGGAGGTATTACACGACAACGTTTTGCGTAGCGCGGCGCGGTGTCACAGCGGAGACGACGTATTTAGTCTACAGACTTACGTCTCGCGCGTCAGTTTAGTTCACTGGAATGCGGAGACTGGTTAGGCAGGCGCACTGTGGAAGACATGACGCACAACCACTTTCGAAAGAGCACGTCAACAAATACCACAGCTCAACACGAAGAGACACCCAAACCAAAGGAAAAACGGGAAAATTCATGCAATAAAATGGCCAAACGGAGACGTGCTGTCGTCCTCTCGAAGCTTTTCGCCCACCTGCTTTCGGGGAGCTTTCCAAAGTATTCCCCAGAGAAAACGGTGTTACGTATGCCCGCCTAATACAATCTTGCCTGCGGACAAACCTGAAACTGCGTTTAGGAGATCATGCAATTCAACAGGTGCGCTTACAGGGGAGAGAGCTTGTGCTTTCGGCTGATCCTATTTGCAGCAGTGAGCGAAGGCCTGCGCTCGGAAACTAGAAAAACTGTTTTTAGGAGATTTCCCTCTCGCTGTCGAGCATTGGGTTGCATAGCACGCAACAGAAGCGGGTAGCTACGGTTTCTCGCGAATGTTCGATTATATCGTAGAAATAACTGCCCAAAACGGCCAGGACTTGTTATACCTACGGTGACCCGGCCGTGCCACTTCGAACGTTTGTTCGAACCGTAACATTCGCCAGATATTTAGGTTGGTCTCTACGTGTGGATTACGTTACAGTTATTTGGCTTTTAATTCTTTCTAAATTGGCAAAAACAACGCTTTCACTTGTGCGGGCGAATAACTTTTGCAGCAGATATTGAAATTCCATTGCTCCTGCTCTTCATAACTTCTTCTGTTAAATAAATATCGAGATCGACAGGGATGCACAGGAGCACCGGTTCCTTCAGAGGACGAGTTATTGCATTGAAGTATATGTCGGATCGTATATACGGGCGCACTGATAGAACAAAGCGCCTTTTTCAGTTTCCGCCGACATCGAGCGCATATTAAATTATGTCATGCAGCGGCGCTCCTTGGCTCTGGGCTTTATTTGCACGCCCCTTTAAGCATAAACCGCCATCCTATATTTTTTATTTATAAATATCAGAAAGCACGCAGCACGAGCTTGTATGAAGGAAGCTTATGCATGAATATCCAAAGGTCGTACAACGTGAACTTAATAAAAAAAAACAATTTACAATAACAAAAACACTATTTCCAAGACATAGAGAGACGCCCTTTGCTCATTTCTGTAAAAAGCTCGAGAAGAATTCCTGTCATGTATTCTTTTCTTTCCTTAAATGGCCTTTTGGCTTTTTAGTGCATGCGCGTGGGTAAGTGTGCGCGTGTGCGCGTGTGTGCGTGCGTTTGTGCGTGTGTGCACACTCGTGCGTGTGTGCGCTAGTCAGATGCGTCGTTGACATTTAGGCTAAATAAGGTGTTTGATCTTGAATTAGTTGACGTTGACGCCTATTGTGCACGCATCATCCGGGGTAATGGGCCAGCATTCAACGATTCTCATTAATGTACTATTTTGTGGCTTTTTTGCCGGCAGCCGGCAGATTAGCCCGGGAGAAAAGTTGCCGGCAGTTCCTTCCCATTGGCTGCCCAAGACCACGTGATTATTCTGCCGGTGCATTTTCGCGGCTGCTATTTTGCCGGCAGCTGGCAGATTAGCTCGAGAGAAAAGTTGCCGGCAGTTTTCCGGTGATGCTGCTCCTGGGCGCCAATGCTACCGCAGCCGAAGGTGTCAACGTAAACGTTGGGAACAAGTTTTCGACCTTTGCCGAGCTTGAGGAGATTGATCGATACTGTTGAGCGAATTACTTTAAGGTATGGAAGAGTGACGCGCAGACTATCGAAGCGGCCAAAAAGGAAGGTAGGAACGTCTATGATTGAACCAGCGAGCGCTGCTGAAGAATCAAGTTGTCGTGCTCCGTTGAACGACGCCATGGACTCGGTTTACTCTTAGTTTAGTTATTTGTCAGTTTCACGATTTCAATGCAAGATCTTAGCTGTGTGAAAAAGGAGATTTCAGAGATCAGTTTATCAGGCCAACTCCCACGGAGAAAAAATAAAACACGATATATAATTTAGTGCAGAAGAAATATCAGGCCAACCCCCACGGATAAAAAAGAAAACAAGATATATATTTTTGTGCAGAAGAAAACGAAAAAGCCTGTAGGGAAGTTCGTAACTGCCTTGTTAGAGAGACTGTTTCAGCCAAAAATAGTTCTTGAGAAATTGGAGTTATAGGGAAATTAGAGTATTTGGAGCTGTTGTTAAGTGCATTGAGCGGTGTTACTGGACGTGCTGGTGAGTTGTGCTGGAGCAAGCTGAATAAGTAACAATATTTCAGCTGACAATAATATAACGTCCAGTGACTAGCTGATAGGAAAACTTTAGGTGCAAGATTAGATTTAGTTGCAATAGGGGTGCCAAATCACACTTTTGAGGAAGTGCAGTTGTGAACTTATATCCGCAAGAATTGTTCATAAACCTTACCGCCCTCTTCTAAAGATATTTTTCTAACTTGTAATATTACTTTGACTAAGAATCACAGATGATTACCGCATACTTTAACATTTGACGAAGTACTAAATTATAAGCGCAACAGAAGGGTGCAAGATTTTATAACGCATCTTAAAATGAGTGTTTTGTGATTTGTTCAGTCAAAATAATTAGAATTCCATAAGCCCAAGTACTTGCATGCTCCACTTAAGTCAGAGGAATATAGAAGCAATAGAAGACTGCAAACCATTTTGTTATCTAGATGTAAGCTGTTTTTTTTTTAATTAATGCTCATTTGCTAGCCCATACGACACCTTACTACCTGTTTTTTTTTTTCTCGTAAGGCAATGTCATTGAATGCTTCTGGGAAATGATAGAACAAATATTTAGACCGATAGCCAAAGGCTAGTGTCCGGTACAAGACAGAAATGCGTTATTTAATTTCAAAACAAGGCAAAACGCAGACAAGCAAGATATCAGAATTACGTAACCACAGAAAACTCTACATGTTGATTAAACAAGTAAAACATTTTACACGCCAATTGAAAATTCCTTGCAAGTTGAGTTTTAATCATTAACACATTCCCTACTTTTGCACCAAAGAACTCAATCAACCTTTCACCGTACACATATTTACAAACAGGAAGCTTAAATTTTCGTTTGTAGCCTGTCTCATCTTACGAATCGGTTAAGAAAACTAAGTTAAGGGCAGGGGTAGGTTAGAAGTTACTATGCCGTTGACTAAACGGGCAATTTTGTAGTCACGGAGAGATGTGAAAGATATCACTCGAAGTTCGTCAAAAAATGTGTTACTCGGTTATCAAAGTCATTGTTTAACTTAATTTAATCCTGAGTATATATGCAATTCTGTTGTACAATATGTAATCAACGGTGTACAGTGTAACATTAACCGAGAGTTTAAAAAATGCGTTCAGAAATAGTAAAACCAAAAAAAGTCCCGATATAGATATCTAAAGAACGACCGAATTAACACGAATACGTCTAAATGAGATGCGACTGAGGCAAACGAATTGCCGGTTTAAAAGATATGCTGCAATCGCAGAGTCAGCAGTAGGTGCATGAGAAGTTAATTTAGGAACGAAACTGTTAAACTTCGTTCACCCGAAAACAAAGGAACTTATTGCGAAACGTAGGAACATGAAATTGTCGAGGACGGTGGATCAACTTGAATTGGCGGAGCTGTAGAAATTGATTAACAGAAGGCAAGCTAACGATATTCGTGTCTAGAACATGGCAATCATTCAGGAAACGCTGAGGAGTAGGGGAAGCTTAAAAGCAACTAACAAGAAGCTAGCTATTGGCAAACATAGAACGTTCTTGCCCAGGGATAATCCGGGTTACACGACGTACAGCCTGTATGTTACAATAAAAGTAACGGAGCGATACAATACCACGCTGTACGGTAGCAATATTAGGCCTGGGCACACCGCTGAGCCTACAAGCTTAGTTTGCAAGGTGCCACTAATAACTGAAAAGGCAGTGTGAAAGTCACTACAGGGCATGAAAAGCGGAAAAGCTGCAAGTGATGATGGCATAACCATAGATCACTTAATGTATAGAGGAGATATTGCAGTAGGAAAGCTTGATAAACTATTTTCGGGATGCTTAAGTATTTTAAAGGGCAGAAAAAACGGCAGAAATAATAGGCAGAAAAAACGCGAACATAATTCTGACTCACAAGACGGGAGATAGCAAAGATCAGAAGAGTTACCGACTCATAAGCCTGCTCTCGGTTGTATACAGGCTGTTTATCAAGGTAATAGTTAACCATATAGTTAACCACAGCCTATAGTTCCAAAAACCCGGGGAGCAGGCTGGGTATAAAAAAGGATACTGTACAACGGATCACATCCATGTCATCAATCAAGTAGTAGAAAAATGTGCAGAGTATAATAAACCCCTTCATCTATAGACTACGAAAAGTGTTTGATTCAGTAGGCATTGTAGCAGGGATGGAATCATTGAAAGTCCAGGGAATGGAGGAGACCTACGTAAGACCCTTAGACGGCATATATGAAGGATGTGCGGGCAGGATAATCCGGCACAAGAAAAGCGAAAACTTCCCGATCCGAAAGGGAGTGCAACAGGAGGATACCATCTCGCCAAAATTGTTCACAGCGTGTTTGGAAGGGGTATTAAGGAAGCTTGAATGGGAGAACGCAGGATTACGGATAAACGGGGAATACTTGAATCACATGAGGTTTGCAGACAACATACTCTTGTTGAGCGAGTCTGCAAAACACCTGGAAAACTGCTTCAGAGACTACACAAAGCTTGGTCGCAGGGCTCTGAAGTAATTGTAACTACACATGCTCAAAGCGCCCTCTTCAGCACAGGTGATTACGAAACGCCAGAACAAGTAGAAGAGCGTAACTTCTTTGGACTCGTTGTGAGTGCTGATCCCAACTCCGAAAAACAAAATACGGCGCTGAACAGTCGGGGGCTCGGGTGCACTCGGCAAGCACTCCAAATACTGAAAAGTAAACTATCTTCATGATTGAAAAGGATAGTGTACAGACAATTTGTACTGCCGGTGATGACACATGGGGAGGAATTTTCGTGCCTTACTAAGCAACTGGAAAGGAACTTAACTCGGCTTAGGGACAGGAATCGAGCGTCCCGGATAAGATATAAAACTCGGGTGAAGATATCAGCTCAAATTAAGAAAAAAGAAACGGACTTCGGCTGGCCATGTAGGGACGCGAAATGACAACCACTAGGTAGACCACCAGGGTGACAGAGTGGCTACCGGTAGACGGGACTAGAAGAAAGGCAAAGCCATTAACTCGATGAAAGGAGGAAATGATAAAATTCGGAGGCAAAGAATGCACTTGTACAGCGCAGGACAAGAGCCGTTGTAGGTCATTTGTGGAGGCCTTCGTCCTGCAGTGGACTTAAATAGTTGACGATGACGATGGTGAATCCGAGCACCTACTCGGTACTTTTGTAGTATGCTGCCTAATTTGTGCAATAGTTTATGATGGGAAACCTTATAAAATGCCTTTTTTTTTCATTCAGAAATATGGAATCATTGTACATTCCCCCGTTAATTGGGTTTGCAAAGTCGGAACACTTCCCCTATAAGTCGCCCCGCAGAGAAATGCACTACACTCTAAGAAAAAAGGATAGAAAAAAGGAGGAAATCGAGGGTTTTGTCCCCCGGACCAGCGAGATTCTCCCTTTAGCTAATTACACGTAGCGCCCTCTGTACGGCCTCTACGAAACACCGAAACGGGGGAGGAAATATTCTCCCCTGTCGTCTGCAATCTGCTGTCGGCGCCGACGCCGAAAACGAAACCGTTCATCGTTGCACTGTGGCTTTCGCCGATCGGGCGCATACGACGACTATGAGCAACACCTCCCCTGTGGTGTGCTGCTTACTTGTTTTCTCGCTGTCTTTCTTTTTACTATTACCATGTGCCCGCCACGCTAACGCACAGCTCGCCAGCCGTGTGTTTGAAGCACATTCTGTGGGCACCGCTGCATGCTTGCTGTGTGCGACTCGCCTGCTCCCTGTTCAACGTTACCAGTGCATTTGTGGACGTTTTATACTGACGTACAAGGGTAACAGAGGTCGGCGATGATAGCAAACTGCCCCTTTTTTCGTCAACGAGCACGGACCGCAGCATATTGACGCATCAGTTACCAACAACAAAAGACCCCCATTCACAACATCTTGGCTGAATGGTTGCCAGACCAGCGGTGCGCTCTACGGTAAAATAGCGAAGGCGAGGCAATAAGTATCATTACCCAAACACCTGCCGTACTGTTTCGCCAAACGTTTTTTCTTCTTTGAGCTTTTTTTTACTGCTTCCTACAAATAAAAGTTTGCAATTGCACGGGTTACATTTGATGAAATAACAAAACCCACCTAAGACTTACGCACTGCCGTGGGGTATCGAAACAAGCAACGATCTCACTGTTCCTACCTGCATTCTCGGCGATCAGGGTTATAAATAATTTGTCGCCGTTTCAATGTTTAGTTGTGGCTTGTGATCATGCGGACATGTGTAAAGTGTGCTATATGTTGTGGTGTATTATGCTTGCGATGTTGTGTGTTGCGTGTATTGTGCGTTGGCAGTGCCTTTAATGAAGTGTATGTCGCTGTGTTGTGCTGTGTTTCTTCCCAAAATGTGCCCGCCCACATGCGGCCTCTGTGATGTTGGCTATAATAATATACGTTATCCATAAAGGAAACCAAGGAAACGCCTTGATGTAAGTGCCCACTGATGGTGATGCTTAGTAGCTGCCCCTCCCCACCCATACTTTTTTTTTTTTGCGTCATCTATCGGTCATTTTAAAACGTTTACGGTTGCTTTACTTCGAGCACGCCAGGGGGCGAGCATTGTCATCTCCTCGCTCGGACGGTTGCGGTGGTTGCGACAGCGACGGATACGTTTTTCGTGTTGCCTGCATTGCCTTTGCGCTGAGATTGCAGACGATCCGCGTTTTGATGCATCGGTTGTAGCAAGGTAAGACGACTAACAACAACTGGTTGTTCTCAAACGGCCGCACTGGTAGCTTGTGATCTCGAGTGCGGTTAACGGCGGGGTTACGAGCCTTTCTTAAATAAAGGCGGCATTTTGGAAGCAATCGGTATGACTTCTACTTTGTTTACGGCGGCGCGTTCGCTCTGAACGCGTAGGCGGGGCGCGCAGCGAGACGAATGCAAGAAGTCGCGCATATACGATTGGCGACATCGCTTGCTAACCGCAGTTCTGGTGCTCGGTAGGTAATTTCTTTGTTATTTTAGCGCATTTTAAGCGCACACAACCACGGTAACCTACGTATTTGTACTTCCTCGATCCTCAAACCGATCAGCTCGCTAGGCCTTTCTCGCATGACAAGCCTTGCTTGGGTGACGCTGCCAGGGGAGGAACACTCCTCCATTAGCTCACGAAAGGGGGAAATCTTCCTCCACTCCTAGGGGTAGAAACGCGCTCCTCCCTCTTAAAGGGAGAATATTTCTACCTCTTAGGGAGAAATATATGATACATTCCTGTTCCACCCTTAAAGGAGAAACTACCACACCATTTTTTCTTAGAGTGTACTTGAGGCGGAGCAGCGGCATATCAAAATTCGCCCAAGTGATGGAATAGGGCCTAAAGCGTCTACGGCGTTGGTGAAGTCTGTTAACAGAGGAAATGCTTGTGCTTGCAGCGATTGCCTTCTCGGACGAGTGCACACAGCCTAATGCGAGCTGCCGCCAACTGGAGGAGCTGTATTGACACTCGTGCAGGAATGCCCTCGGGGCACGATTGATCCCGCTTACGCGCTTCGCCGGGAAGCCCCTCTCGGTTGCCCTTCTCGGGTGCTTGCTGCCCGCGTACTTCTCCTGATCACATCGCCACCCGACTTGTCGATCGCGAATACCTCGGCGGCACCGACAAAACGGTCTCTCAGCGAACGCTCTGTGCGGAGCATGGGCTTCAATTCAAGACTCAGTTCCTGTATACTGACTAGCGCTGCAGTAGAAATGAGTTGAATCGAAAATTATGGATACGGAGAAGCAGTAGTTGACAAAATCTAAATGGACAGACACAATCATGTTCCGAAGGAGTAATTGGTGCGGAGCCTTATGGGGATCGACACGTAAGCCTATAAACAAGTCGAGCCTGTGCATGTCGTCTATGGTTGGTGGACCTTTGCGAATGATAGAGCATTGCGTGGAATGACCTCAACAGTACGAATTACAAGGGCGACCGCACCGGCGCTGATATAACGCTTCTCCTATATCCTTCATTCCTGAAGCAAAGCGGAAACCAGAGCTACCACCGGCGCAGAACGGCATTCGGGGACTTGCTGCCTGCAGCAGAAGTCTTCTTCCTGCCCCGCTTTGCTTCTGTTGCGATTTCCTTTCAAGCGCATATAGAATGCTTCTGTTTGTGCAGTTCACAGGAAACTGGCAAATAGCGGTTATATTGCTTGCGTGACACCACATGAAGATGCAAAGGATTCCCGCGGGCTTCGAATAAAGTTGGAAAGGGAGAAAATTCTTCTCATTGTCTCGTTGGCGTAGAGCAGTAATATTTGACTTGAATATTTCGCGGTCACCTAATCTAAGGACTGGACGCGCTTATCGATCATGTTTCAAAAGCGTTCAGGATACATTGGAAGACGGTTGAAAAAAAAAAAAAAGGGTTGCAGGGACCATTTGAAGGAAGAGGAGACACTGAACAGAATTTGTGCAAGTATTATTTGTGGCGGCATTGTGTAAATTCAATAAATGTAGTGCATGATTTGACCGTTTGGCGGAGGAGGTCTACGGCCTTGGTTAATCTGTAATCGGCGCCAGAAGAGCAAGGCCAAGTGATGACCGCGACCGCCGCAATACCATTATGAAGACACACCAGTTTTCAATGTTTTGTGATGCTATCTTAGCAATAAAGTTTCAGTTTCAGACATTCAAAGATTAATATTGATGTTTTGGTGGCTAACGCGCAGGCTGTGCAGGTTAAACATGCTACCAATTTGTTAAATTTAGATTCGCAAACTTGCCAGTCAGTCATCTTGTGATAGCCGACGTCAGACAATTGCGTTTTCACGAAGCGGCAGTTAGGAGGGAACTTCAATTCTTAAAGAATGCGCTTAAATGAGCTCGCAAAACGTATAATATGGCCTTTGTATTCTAGACCTTAATACGTTAGTGAAATTAAACAATGTTGACAACTCACTTCAGCGTCTCTTGAAATCTTTACTTTTAAGCGATCCTGCCGTCACAGCTTTACTGCGCCTGGGCGTTTGTATTGCGGTTGAGTAACAGCCCGAAATGTGGTTTTGGTTGATCATTACCTCCGAGTGAAATCGGATAATAGAAAAAAAAAACTCTCGTTTCACAGCTGGAAGAAAGTGTTCAGCATCGTAGGAACTTCTGGCGGACACTGGGGTGTCCCGGTGGCGCCCGGAGGAGGGCCGAAGCCTTGAAGCGAGCGTTTCGCATTGTGACACTCGGGGCTGCCAGCAGTTGAAAGCGCCGAGTGAGCCGCTTCGGTACTTTCTATAACCATGGGGCGACCCTAGAGGGCCATGGCAACGCACCTGGCACGTTTCACTCGCCGGCATCCTCTGGTGATGGCACCCGAAACGAGCGGACAATCGCCACTAGCGCAAAGTTCGGACGACGCTCGTGCGAATGTCCAACTCCGATAAAGGACTTAGTGCAATCTACACTGTCACGCAGGCCATTTACGTTGCCGGCAGTAGAGCGGGCGTGCCTCTGGCTACTCGCAAATTCCGCGAGATATCTCGCTCACTCGGCGCGGTACGATCCTTGAACAAATGTTCATCAACATCCTCGACGCGAAAATGCGGCCTCTTGGCGAGCTTAACTGGACCCCGCATATTTAGGATCACGCTCTCCGCCAGTGCGTGGCGACCGAGGAAATGAATTCAAGCACGCCAGCGCTGCCAGAAATGCGCCAGCTCCCAGCGTACACTTTGCGGCGGCATTTGCAAAAGATGGTGCAAACGCCGGTATTTGCTAACACTTCCCCATGCACGTGAAAAAGTGCTGCTACGCTCTTTTCATCAGTACTTATACTTTTCTAAACGTCGGCTGGCCAACCACAGAAGAGTTTAAAGCTTTCAAGACTACCCACCCGTATTTAAAAGCTCCAACCTGTCGATTTGTTTAACAACATACTGTAATATAATTTGATGCTGTGTACTAGACCGGTAGCAAACCTAGTGATGCAAAACTGCCGACAACTAAACTACGGATACTATCGATAGCTTGCAAAAGTTGTCCGTAGTCTAAAACCCAACTAATCATTTACTACCGATAGTACTACCGAAAGTTACGGTAGTCAGCGATAGATATGTTTTTTTTCCTTGCACCAGAACACGTAACTATTGTCGCCGTCTGGGAACGTATGCAGTCTCAAATGGCGCTTAGTAGCTGCGTCCTGAAGGCTGAGCTCGCTGCGTCTAGCGATATTTGCCTAGATAGAAGACAGAATTGCCACTCCACTAGCTCCGCCCCATTTTCTAACCCCCCCTCCCCTCCACGACCAAATCTGCGCGCGAATGAAAGAGTGAGAAATGACTAAACCAAGAAAAATATCAACAAATTCTTCCCTGTGGCGTTGTCATATATGAGCAGGAGACCGAGCATTTTCTCTTGATTCTGGCAATTGGTTTTGCAAAGACACACGTGCTCACACTGATTTACAACGCTTGCAAAGTTACGTCTTCAAAGAAGAAACCAATCGTGACAGCTGACATTCGCGTGATATACAGGGCACACGTTCCCACTCCCCCTCGAACCCCCTCCACATTTGTCTTCACGTTTACACAATCAGTACATCTTCACTTGCATTGAATTCATCCGCTCTACCTCGTGCCATATCTCATGGGAATGATCTTCCTGCGCTATCGCTTTTAAATCAAACCTTGACAGATTCTGTGAGCAACCAAATGCACATATTCTCTAATATTTTTGTTTTATATTCGTACTTTCCACATACTCGATAACGATGCCTTTGTATCTCTGTTAATTCCTTCCTTGAATTTTGCTCATTTTGCTTGTCTATGATTTTTTCAGGGTAGTTATTCCTTAAGAAATGTATAATGATGTTCTGATAATATTTTTTTTACATTTCCCTTTCACATGTGTTGGCTATATGCCCCCAAGTTCCTCTTCTTTGTATAGCCCCCCTTACCCCATGCTCCACCTGGAGCCCGTAAGGTTTTTTTAAATATGTAAATAAATAAACATTCTGGTTCCGGGACAATATTTTATTTAATTGACTGCATTTCTTTCATTGAACCAATACAGTGAGTACTTAGAAATAGTCTAAAAGGAGTGAAACAAATTTTCATTCTGCGGAAATACTGATCGAGAATGCAGCAGTGATAATTCTTAGATAACATACTACCGAAGACATATTTAGACAAAGTTGTTATCATTTCCCCGCGGTTCCATGATTCTCAGATTAGTTCTCAGAATAAGATTCAAATTTTAGGGGCAATAATCTTTTTGCCACACTAAACAATCAAGAATACTCTTTTCGACATCAATAACATTACACAGAATGTTCAATTGTAGTGTACTACGGATAGTCCATCTACAGTCCATCGATAGTTGAGTTTTCGTAGTTTTATAGGTTTTCTCAATAGCGATATTACGATTGTCAGGAGACTAACAGGTGTACCGGGAGTAGAATCGGTAATTTCGCTCTAGGAATAAATACTCGTAAGAATCAGGACATGTTCATAGCAAGCATTGTATTACTTCGATGATTAAGAGGCAAGTGCGCAACACTTACAGAGTCTACGAGGATATTTCTTGAGGAAACACTGTAACACGGCAAATTGATAACGATGGCAAGTATATTCCCACTTCCGGCAATTTACATTAGATGTTGCCCCCGTAGTGTTATTTCACTAAGTGCAAGATTACTGATTAATTTGTGTGCGTCTAAAAGAAAGATGTTGCACTAATATTGAACTGACTCATGAAACCGAAGCTCACTCTTTCTTTCTGTTAAATGGTTAACAAATCCGTTTAGTTCAATTCTTTGAACTTTGATTAGACTTTTATTAGAAGACGAAAGTATAATTTTTATGATAAGATAAAAGCAGGCATTAGAGAAGTCAGGTCAGTTTTACAAACCAATGTTTAAACTCTATCGATTCATGAGTATTAAAATCGTATTTGCAGCTGTGCAAACAATTTTAAAAATGTAGTTGTAAAATGCTTGAGATAAGTTTAATCAAACTATAAGGCTAAAAAATTTCACCGAGCTTTTCGAGAAACGCGCTTTGTCATACTTTTTTTCGCATTTTCTTTACTAATTTATGAAGAATTGAGTTATTCGATCAGTATACATCATACCAGTAGAGAATGTTTTCGCTTGTTTTTAGACGAATGATGACCCCATCCACTTGGGAAACTGCAAGTGATGTCTGGGATGGCTGCCTTAGTATTTAGCTGCTGAACTAAATGGTAAAATTTTAACGCATCAGCGGTACTAGGTGAGATCTCGGCGTTTTGTGACAACGTAACCGAAAACCCCCAATAAAACGTCACTGTACAATTGGACGTAGCTAAGCGAGGCTTGGCCACGGAATCGATTCAACATTGTCTGTGTTTCTGATCGATGCGGACTACCCAAATTGGTGTGCTACACGGCGATGGATGCGCATTGACGGCGTCATCTGTTGGATAATTCGTTGATATTGCGTAATGATTTCATTTGAGATTGCATTGATATTTAGCCTTGGTCCAAGATACCAAATGATAAGAGCCCGTTGATATTGTGTTTCTGGCGATATACCGGGTCAAGCAATCTTTACTACGTATGAATTTTTTTGAGTCACATGGTATCGGCGAATTATACCTTCGCCCTTCCTCTCGCCGGTCATCTGATATGTGTATGTAAACCGGCTGCGGTACTTACTGCAGAAGCGACGGTGCGTTTGGCTGTAAAATTCTGTGCGTAATATAAGTTTCTGTTCTATATAGCGTGAGCGTTGAGCCTGTCAATTCAATTCCGCCTCCGTGACCTCCCATAATTTTTGTTTTCAAGTTTCCAGAGGTCAGAGATGATAACTTTTGTCAAACGTATTTTATATATGTTGCCGACAATGGGCGTGGTGGAGAGAGTATTCATAACGTGCCTTAAGGTGATACGAAAGGAATCGCCTGCAAGTTGCCATAACAAGTTAAAAGGAATTTCTTAAATTTACACTTCGCAGGGGAAATTCAGAAGAAATTTATTCTTGAAAAGGAAAATTTACACGGCCGCGTGTCAAAGCAAGGCCAAATTCAGACAGCGCCGAAATGGGAGTTTTAAAAGACCTGAAAAACCGAGCGTAAGCGATTTTTTTAATTTCTGGATTTAATGTGCCGAGGGTACTCCTGGGCCATGCGGCGCGCCATGGCGGATGGCTCCGGATCAATTTTGACCAGTTGGGAATATTTAGCGGTCGCCGAAACTATAGCCACCATACCGAAACCTCGACGCACCGGCGTTTTTGCTTTCCGCCTCCATCTGAAAGGCGGCCACCGCGAGAGCGTAAATGAAGTGTAATCGTTAACTATTCTAAACTTGTTGCATTTACTACTCCTGCAAATGATCTGCAACAAAGTAGACAACTATTTGCGGGCGCCATGTTATCTCTAAACGGTTGTGTATTAAAGGCTTCGGTTTTTAATTTGAAGTGCTATCCAATTCCAGCGTAAATGTGTTGAGAGTGTAAACTTGCAGCAAACTTTCCCTTCACTGGTGGCCCTCCTGTTTCCCAGCGGTGAGTGGAAAACCTAATAAAAGAATTGCGGTTGGTGATAAATTTTACTCACTCATTGTAAGAACCTGCACAGCTGTACGGGCAGCATGGCAGTCCCTAATACTGAGCCAAAATCAAACAAGAACAACCCACACGAAATGAAATTCCTTACGCAGGAAGCTACAACAATATAGGTCTCAGTTTAGCCACTCTGTCCGGTTAGGAGCGCTAACGGCGTGGAAAATGAAACAGAACAGAATAAAACATTAGGGGAAGTAGAACGCGAAGGAAGTAACAAAAATGCACCCCACAAATCTTCAACAAATCTTTCTTGAATGCGCCCAGCTTACTACACCATCAAGGAGAAAGAAGCAACAAAAAAAAAGATATATGCTAAAGGCGCTTCGACATAAAACAAAACAAAACAAAAAAACGCATACACCAGCGAATCGCTCAGAAGAAAAGAAGACAAAGTGCCGCTGAAAGTATCCATTCTAATCCCACCACTGCAATCTAATTTTTGGCTTCCAAGCTTTCTTTATTTTTTTTTTGTTCGGCGGTGGAATGCACCGAAGCGTACTCTGGTTCGGTTCGTTCGATTCGCCAAAACCTCAGCGCCATTCAGCCTCCAGAGTGCGCCGTTAAAGAAAAGCCAGGCGAGCCTAATCCTTTGCACGACAAGCTCACTCAAAAATCATCCATCATACGCATCCTCCTCCATTTTCTCGAAGACTTTTCTTTCCTCTCCTCTGGCCCAAAATGGCTGTGAATGAAGCAAACAAAATGTGCGAGTGTCTCCGACGCGGAAGCCACGGTGCAGGCTGAAGGAAAGAGCGTGATGAGCCAAAGAAGGGACTAAAGTAACGAGACGAAAAACTGGGAGAAAAAATAATCAAAGTCCATTTTCCACCCTGTTGGTTTGATTACCGTATTTTCAGAACTTTGCAGCCCAATGCGTGCAGGGATCGCAGAGGCTGTAGTTGTAAGGACACTAACAGCGATTTTTTCGACGAACTTGCCACAACGACAAAGTGTGGGACGAAAAACGTCACCAGCACCGCAGGAGCTTTGAACGACAAGTGTGCTCTGCATGCTTTTGGAAGCAAGCTTCCCGGTTACAGCCTGAATACGACAGCGACAGGCGACGAGAGGCGTGTCAAACAGCGGTCCTTTTTTCTTTACGTGTGCAAGATCGGAGGAGTTATATTTCTTGATTAGCAGAGACGTTGGCTAGTACCTCTCTGCAGTCAGAAAGTTTTAATTTTGCACCTTAAGTAATCTAAATATCCGCGCGAAGACGCGTTTGAGACTGACAAAGAAAATGGTACTATAAGACGCCTAAATATCTTATTATCAATCCTCGACTCCCGCAAGCATTTTTTTCCCTTTTATTTCCACATCAATTCACCAATAAGACAAATGATTCCGGCTTTTAAATAGACTTTGGCAATGTAAAAGTCAGACAAAACAGCAATAAAAGATGAACAAGGGTTGAGAGAAAAACTTAACTGAAACAAAAAAAAAGCCCTGGAAGAAGTATGCCATGGTTGGATGGATAATTTTCACATTTTAATAATTTTACAATTTAATAGCGCATGAAACGCCATACTCATCTCGTCTAGCTTTTTCTGCAAGTCGGCTTCTGACACATGCAACTGCGCTTCTCAGACAAAGTACGCTTTACAGGATCTTTCAACATGGTATCTCTTTGTTCCTGGTGGAAGATCGTACACCCTGGTTTGATTTTATTATGGGGTTTAACGCGCCGGCGCTACACAGGTGATGAGGCGGCCCGCAGTGGAGGGCTCAGTGGAGGGGCGGATCGATTTTGACCACCTGGGGATGTTTAACATGCGTAAAAGCCTCGAACACACCAGTGTTTTCGTTTTTCGCATTCATCAAAAAAGCGGCCGCCGCGGCGGGGACTCGAACCCGCGTCCCTGGGCTCAGGAGCACAGTGCCTTAGCCACTGAGCCATAGCGGCGGGAAGATCGTACACCCTGAGTTTGCAACCTGAAATTTGTGGGGATTACTTCCGACCTTTTTATGTCCTGGTTTCACCACAACGTGTGCCTCAAGGGATGAATCCTTCCATTTGTGCTCATTTTGAGCATGGCGACAGGAACTACCTGGTACTGAGCAAAGCCAGAGCAAGAGGTGCAAACTTGCACCTCCTGTGCCCATCATGTGCTTTTCCTAGCTTCCCAGCGAGAGAGCCTACAAGTTTTGCTTTTTTTTTTCTACGGCAAGGCTGAGGATTCGTCCTTGTCTCGCAGGGTTCAGCACGACGAATCTATCAGAGACTTCTAAGCAAGGCGCTTTAAACTTCGTGAAGCAAGGCGCTTTAAAAAAAAGCTGTAAATAGTAAATCCCAAATGGCTGTTTTGTGTGCTACGACTGCAGACCAAAACGCCGTGCAGCAAAGCTAATTTTTAACGAATGCTCAGCAGCACGCAATCTATTGCAGATCTCTTGGAAAAAATCGCATTGCAATTTGTTTAACCGAAGCTTTCTATACCTCACTGATGGCGTTGACGTCAAAGTAAAACACCCTGCAGAAAAGCCAACTATAAACACACCGCAGATAAGCTAACTTAGACAATGGGTTTCACAAAAGGTACACCAATGGTACACCACATAACATAAAAATGAGATGTATTTGCACACCTAACAGATCTCACATAATGCAAGAAATATGGTTTCACGGCTAGCGATGATGATGATGAGATAAAAAACATTCTGTAAGAATGGTTGGACATTGGCTTTGAACTTTGGCTGGTTGAATTTTGGACTTTTATTTATTTATTTATTTATTTATTTATTTATTTATTTATTTATTTATTTATTTATTTATTTATTTATTTATTTATTTATTTATTTATTTATTTATTTATTTATTTATTTATTTATTTATTTATTTATTTATTTATTTATTTATTTATTTATTTATTTATTTATTTATTTATTTATTTATTTATTTATTTATTTATTTGCTATGAAAGCCGAAGCTTTACCGAGAGGAGTGGGAAAAAAATAATTGTGCATGGCTAAAAGGTAGTTAGATATGGCAGTTATGAACGCGGCAAGATCAGGAATTGAAGTGATGGAGGCTCTAATCGGAGGTGGTTCTAATCGGTGTTGGTCCTATGTAGGAATAAGAAATGATGAAGAATGCTCTTGCTGGTAGGCACACTCGCTATGTATTAGAGATCGCTTCGCGAAGATGTGTACGAGTGCGTAGAAAGGCAGGTTCATAGGTTTTGATTAGTAATGGAGATTTTAGTCAAGAGGCACAGACGAGCTATTTTAAGACGTATTAATAGATGAGTAATATAAAGTTTGGATTACCTCGTCCACACAGTCTCAGTGCGAAAATAACACAAAACGCTCAGATCGATTGTAAACTGCTTCCAGGTTAGAGACAAAGAAGTTAATTGGAGCCTATGAGCTTGATGATTCATGCTCTGATTGATGTCTTGCAAGTGTTTTATAAAGAAAAGCTTTCATGTTAGTGGGGTCTATAGAAAGGTTGTTTCGCAAATAGCGCAGCGTGCGATGACCAGCACGATGACTACATAATTATGCCCAGTTTCCATTACACGTCATGATTAGTTGTCCATACACGGCCTTCTGCAGCAATAGTAATGGTTAGAGAAAATGAGTGTGACGCATTTTTTACGGGGATTATACCAAAATAAATATAATGCCGTTGGACCACTGAAACGACTACATCACCTTGGGACGTTTATAAAAGCAGGTGTCACGGATGAATGTCAGTCCAGGTTGCATTAAAGCTGCCGCTCTTAGGCCATTCTAGCAGCACAACAAAGCCACCGTGACACGCGAACCCCATCTTTGTCCGCTAGGATAAAACTGTGGTCCTTCGAGGTTTAATTAGTTGAGAAGTATGCTCAATCGCGAATCACAAGCAATCGTACTTCGTGTAGCGCGCTCGTTTGGCTTCGCTGTCTAGCCCACCACGTTGACACCGCAGCGGGGGGGGCGAATATTTTGCGTTAATAATATTTTTATTAAGTTGGGATCGTACGTCGTGTTCTAGACTACATTAATTAATTAATTAATTAGCGAGAATGCGCTTCACAAAATTTACTGATAGCGAAAGAATATCTCGAAAGTCAATTAGGGTTCCGTAGCGAGCAAACTCCCAGGCACAATATTAGGAGGCATGTTTGAAAACATGTCTGCAGAGCGCGATTTTATTTAATCTCTGGTGTGCTTGAACGACTACAGCAAAAGTGGGAAAACTGCTAAAGTTCGGTATCAGCTAAAGGAAATAAAAAATGCGAGTGAGAATCTTGAAAAATTCATAACGAATAAAAACAAGGACGGAGAAAAAATCATGCGCCCCTCCGTTTAACGACGACGATGGTTGAACGTGAAGCTTTCTCGGGATGGATTCTTTGGTTGGCCGAGCATGCGCTACTGTGGAGGTACGCACCATTTTTCTAGAATACCCACAGAACCGCTCGGGTGTACACTCCGTAGGCCGAACGTTTGGGATTGGGGTGTACGGCGCGATTCGGTACCTGCAGCTTGGCGTTCAGTGAGCAATTTTTCGAGTGAGTGCCAGTGTGAGGTGTTAAACCCCAAGATGTGACGTTAGGCCCAACGCCCTAAACCTCAAAATGGGAAATTAGACTTGACGTCCTGTGGCTAACAGCCTTACGGCACGAAGAGCAACGCCATTCTTATCGTGACGGATTCTTTGGTTGTCTTGTGAATTTTCCAACCCACTTCAACCATGCCGAAATGGAGCAATCGGATAGACTCCGCGGCGTCATAAGGCGAGGGACCCAGGTTCAATTCCGGCCACGGGAAGCATGTTTATTTCTCGCACTTCACCCACGACCATTCATCGTCATCGGCTTTCCTGCAGGCCGTATTTGCGTACAGCGGCATCAGTCAGGACACTATAGCTTCGCTTTAATAAGGGATACCACACAATCCATCTCTCTTCTCATCTTCGTCCTTGTTAATGTGCGCTATAAATTTTTCAAAACTGCTACGCCCGCTTGTGCAAAAGTCTGTACTCGTGGGACTGCAAATTCTGCGATTCATGTCCGTTGGTCTGAACATTAATACAAACACTTTCACGTTCCAGGGTCTCTATTTTCGATGTCCAAAATTCTCCGCGAATTCACCGTCTTGACCAGGAGAGCTTCCTGAATTGTGTTGCATGATTCCGGCTGACAGAACCGCTGTGCGTGTGCATTCACAATTTGGACGTTCCGTGAAGTGTAATGGTACCAGTTTTAAGAAGAGACTGTTTTTTTTCCTTTCCATTGTATCACGTTAATGGCTGATGTTGAAGAGCAAGGCCAAAAGTACAGACAAGGACTATTAACTTTCCTGGTCTGTTCCACAAAAATACCTCGTCCGTAACGTCTACAGACCAAGCTCTGTGATTGGCTGCAACGTCGTTACGTGTTTTAAACCTTCGACACAAAAAATTACGTCACACGTTAGCAAATTTTGTTTTCGGAGCGGTAACTTGGTTTCACGTCAGAAAAAGCCATTGTTTGTCGCCATTGCCCAAAACATGCCGAAACCTTTTACGAGTCTTTGGCAAAAGGCAGCATGCACCCGCCGTTTCGCATATGGTGCCTTTCTAAACTTTTGGCAATCCAAAAAAAATTATAATTTTGGCTGCTTTTAAGTTAGGCATTCGTGACCATAAAATAAACGTTTTATGTTTTGTTTTTATGAGCAGCAATAAAAACGTGAATGTTAGTTTGTATAGCCACACTGCGAGGGGGCAATACAAGCCCTTCCATAGGAAACAATCTAACGAGCTGCATCTGCCCATGCTTGTTTTAGTAATCTTGTGGGTCACATGGTCGAAAATACGAAAAAAGCGAAATTACGGCTTTTTTATTACGTCGCTGAGAGAACTCCAGTTTTAGGGATGAGTGAATCGGGGGCATCACTATTTTTTTTTATTTTAAGAACATTCGTTTCGCTGCCATTACAGCGTGCAGAATCGATAGCCACGTCATAAACTGCACACGACATAACAGCAGATCATAGCGTGGCGATGACGATGGCGATGAAAATGATAGGATTAATACATTAACGGTGGAGCAGATAGCTAAATTAGGTTACTAAAAGCGAAGAAAAGAAAGAAATACATGAGAAAAAAGATTGTCACGCGTTCTTTAGTTCAACAAATGGCAATCAAGTGCCTCCGTGCAGATCTGCTTTCATTTTTCTCCCGTAGAATTCGTATTATGAGAGCAGTCCTGGAAAGACAACAAACTCATCAGAACTGTCTTGGATGGGCAAATAGAAGAACAAAAAATAATCCTATTGAAGAGGAGGCTAAAAATGCAGCAGTACGTGAATGGGGAGGTTTGGCAGCGGATAGGCAATATTTTCAAGTTGGTTGGAACCTCTGGAACCACATAATGGTTCATTGACCATCAAACATCCACAGCAAAACGGAATCTAGAGAGCAGGAATAAATTTGGTGTCGCAAGTGCTCGCAGGAGTCAGAAATTTTGGTTCTCGCGCGTTGATAGTATTTTTGTTTTCCGCATGAACTCTGTTATGCAAGCTGAAAAGTTCCGTGCAGTACTTTCAACGCTTTCTTTTTTCACGGATGCCTAGAAGCACTTCAAAAGTTATAGTTATCGACAGCCCACAGCGGCACTGCGTGAGTTGCTCGTCATTGCACATACGCCTTTTGGTCTCTAATTTGCCTTTGTTTGCGGTTTTATTTAAAGTGGATATGCGTTTATTGCTGCCTATGACAGGAAACCGGCCAATAGCCACCATATTGCTTACGTGACGTCAATCAAGCCCGCAGACCATGCCCAAACACAACCATTTGAAGGAGTTTCTAAGTGAATGGGCGTATAGCAGTAATATTTGGCTCGGGTTTTCCCCGGCTGCCTAATCTAATGACTTGACGTGCTTGCTGACTACGCTCTAAAAGTATTTCAGATCCTGAAAAAAAAAAAAAAAAGAAGAGCTGCACGGGGCCTTTAACGAGCTCGGTGGCATTTCGAATTTGGCTCTTCTCGGAGGATGACCAAAACGCACAATCCATTATTTCAGCGTAGCTAATTTTGAAATACAAAATTTTGTCTTTGAACATTCACTTAAAAGTCATTCACACACCCCAATGCGAACACCTCATTCTCAATAAATCGCGATGGATAGACCGTAACGCCGAAGAGGTAATGGAGAATGAGTCATTCCCTCAACTGGAAGATAGCCCTTAGCTATGTGTTAACAGTAAAATAGGCAAACTCTGCATGGTCTGTTTTGTATTGAGATCATTGAAGGGCCCCACTTTCTCAGGTCCATGGCGGAAGCGGTGGCGACGGCTGTAATGAAGCCTTAGTACGGCTGTGATAGCTTTTTATGTGCCGCACAACGAGGTATGAAGCAGGACGCTCACAATTTCGTTGACTCGGGAACGTAATCCGGCATGTGGCGCCCTGTTGTGCTTTGGATGCTAGACCTCTTTTTGTGCTTAGTTGCGACTTTTTCCAGACATTTAAAAATTATGTACTCGCCGAAGTGCAGTGCTTTCTTGTTTTGATGCGAGGTATTGCGTCTCGAAGAAGCCATTGCATATCAAAATGCTTTGACTAAAGAGCTAACCAGGCATGTTAGATGTCTGCTCTTTCTTTCAATGGCGAAGATAGAAATAAGCAATATTTCCCCATTTCAAGAGTGACCTTTGGTGTACACTCCGCTGGTCTACGTTTGTTCGAAGAGCGGCAGCCACGAACTTCAGGTGTCTAAGCTTGCATTTAGAAGAGCGTGTCTAGGCAAGGAACAACGACACAAGTGCGCAGATCGAGTGGTGCTGAAGAGAAAGTTGACAGCGCTCGTCCCATTCGCTATTGGGTGTTGTCTCTCGTTTATGCCGGCTGTGTTAGGGTTGTGATAGCCTTCTGACTGGAATTATTATGGCCGCCAGCACGCGGGCGTCGAGTAGGAACCCATGTCGGAGAGGCAGCAACCACAAGGAAAAGCACGATTTCCGGGCACCTATTCCCTCGACAAGACGCGCACTCGATCGGTGTGGGCAAAGTGTCGCTGGAGAGCGACAACTGACATAAACGCGTTCCCCGGAGGACAGACAGAGCAATACAAAAATTTATCACACAACGGACAACCTGTTTTATCTGGAAGTGTTCGAACCAGGACTGGGAAAGTTAAGGAAGACGGGAGAGGAGAAATGTCTCTAGAGCTAACACGAGCTGGGTACACGAAACCTTAAACTGAACGGTACTAACCTGTTCTACTTGAAGCGAAAAACTAAAACAAAAACCACTTAAGAAACCGTTAGTAGGAACATGAAGCATCTTATGCAAGAGAGCAGTAGACGTGCTCCTATATAATCCAGATGATGTCTCGTGGTGTAGGGTGTCTAGCGTCATGCTTGTTAGGCATTCTTGGCGATATTTCACAAAGTTTGGGCACGTCTGCACTTGATTGTGGAGACCTTATTTCATGTAAATGGTAGAGCAGGGGCGTCGTGGTGTGTGGTGGGGTGTTCTGCCTATTTCTGGGTAATATGGGGTATGTAGGCCGCATCCGCACATAATTAGTTGATAAAGGCCTCTTTGGGGAAAAATCTAGCGTGGAAATACAAGGGGATGCGCTAGAGTCGGGAAGCACAAGCGCAACAGTTGGCTACGTCTTTCATTGATTCTGAAGATATACAACCATCGGGCACAAATTCACGTCTAGCTGCATACCATGAAAGAAAACGTAGGTAAGCCCAGCGATCCATGAAGAGAATGATATTAGAAGTAATTAGTTAACGCTTAGGCATTGTAGAGAGGGAAGCAAACTTTAATGGAGGGAAAGACAGAGAGGTCGTCATGAGGAAGCGCTATGCCCAGCTAATTATACATTAGAAACTAGCGTCTTGGTTTAGGGAACAAACTCAGGTGGACAAAATCATAGGTCAAATTCCGTGGGAAAGTGGTCCATGGGTGGAGGTGTAATTCGGAAGAGCACACGGAGGGAACATGCATCGTGGTAACCGCAGGGCTGCTCAGAAAAGGGAACAAAACGGAAGGAAGAGGGATAACTTGATACAGGGAAGAAATTGAAAATTTTGGAGCAAGGAATGTAATCGCAGAGCGCAGAATATAAGTGGGTGGAAGTATATAAAAGAGGCCTTTGTCCAGCAGTGAACATAATCAGTGAACATAAACGATGATGCTGATGATAACGACAACGACAAAGAGAATGATGATCGTGATGGCGACAGTTACCATGATGGTGATGTTCACCGATGCCACTGTAAATAGTAGAACACACAAAGACTGTACACGATGTATTTGAGTCATAATGCGCGTTGCACACCCATGAACACAACGTATGCGTGTGTCTGCATAGCTTAGGCCAAAACGCAATAACGCATTCCCGCCAACGGCTGCTGATGCCCCTCATGCAAACGAGGCTCGCACTATAAAAACTTCAGCTGAGCGCACCGAGCGTAAGCTTTCGTCATTGTGTTTACCTATGTCCCTCACGAAACAACTCGCGGAAGAAGCCGTACGTGTTTATTGGAAACACAGGAAGCCTTCAAACCAACTCTCTAACCCGAAGCTGTTTTTCCGCGTTTCCTGGACCACGGAGGGGGAGGCGGGGGGAGGGCTGTTCGGGGATGCACCGGATTTTTTAGGCAGTTGAGGCGGCCTAGGCTGCCTTCTGCAATCGGGAGGACACCCACCAATGGCTTTGTGTTTTCATCTTTTCTTTTGATCCCGCTGCCCACGAACTCGTCGATCTTTCCCTCGAAGCTACGCGTAACGCTTCCCAATCTCTCTTTACAGTCCTCGACACAATGTGCGGGTTGTTGGACACATATTTTGCCCAACGTCTGAAATCGCTTTTTAAGTAAAAAAAAACTGTTTGCATCAAACCGAAAGAAACTCCAAGAACTCCACGATCTTTCTACGACGTTTTAGAACTCCGTATATAATGTAAGAAGGTAAGCAGGTGCCTACGCACCAGAAATTTTTAATGACTTCCCGGAAACCCACTCGAAGCAAGCCCACATTAATAATGATGTTGAAAGAACTGTGAGAGCTTCCCTTTTTGAAACCATTTCGGAAATCCTGTAGGAACATGTTTAAGCATTTAGAGAGGGCACATAAATTGTTGTTAATAGCTTTGTAAAGTAAGAACGTTCTGTGCAAATATATGTTTAAAAGATGCGACAAAGCCTAAAAATCATACTGAGTAAAATAACCTTTCTGATGAGCTTACATATTTTTAAAATTTCATCGCTGATAATGTATTTACAGACCACTCTGTGTTCCGTTATCGCCTGTTCTTTTATTTTACTGTACAAAGTACTAAGCCTTGTATCTAAACATTAATATTAGCTTACAGTGCTACAAATAAAAGTTCAGTATCCATTTTATTAACACTTAACGCTATCATTATTAATATTCGTAATAGCTTTTGCTTCAACCAAAACTACACAGCAACGAACACCCGTTTCTTTTTGAGAATCAATATAAAAAAACAGGAATAAATTTTAATGCTAGACTCTTGTAGTTTGAAACAAGTTTAGATGGAATGCGTCAGGCGCTGCTCTCCTCACAAACGTGAGGAAGAGAAATGAACTACTTTTGGAGTAATTCGGTTTGAAACAAGCCGCGACACGTATTGGGTGCCTTATTTTTTATGTATACATCTTAAAAATACCACGAAGACAGCTTACAAATCTGCTTCAGCAAGAAACATATCGCAGACTCTAAGGTACCAAGTCAAACTCTGGAGTGTCCCTTGAAGGTTATCTCAGAACAGTACTATAGTAGCATCTTTGCAGTTACTGAAATAGTTCTCAATTGTCTGCGAAACATCGGAAGGAGTACAATTCCCAAAAGGCATGAAAATATCTCTACTACACAGCCGTCCTCTTAGGGGCCAGATTGTAGTATGAAGCATTAAACGACAATTCTGGTGTATAGAGTTCGAGGGATTTTACAAACTCACGTAAGAAAATTATGGCCCGGTAGACCGTCGTGAATAGATTTATAGGCGGGTGCAGCAAAAATAGCATTGGTATTGAATCTTTGCAAAGAGTTACTCGTGGCAATGCGCATAAATAGTCGGTCGAAAAGCTTGCGAATTAGAACAGAAGGGCACACCTCGTGCATTATTCACCACAACCATGGCCATGAAGAAAATTCAGGAGAAATGTTAATACCATGCATGCATATCAAGGAACATCTACAGGGTTCACTTGACAAAAGCTTTAACAATGAGATGCGATGAATAACGGCGCCGGGTCAGAAGTAGACCAGCACAGATGGGCTTGAAGAGATTATCCCTTCTGATAAGCTCCACAGAAGAAGACCATTCAAATGTGGCTAAGGTCTTGTGGAATAGCTGAATGGGAAGACATGCGCAGTGCAAAATTTGTGAAACATGCAGTAATTTTGCAGCAAGGAGATGTTGCAGGCCGTCGCTATATCGAAAATAGAAAGGTAGAATAGCGTATAGATGAATAGCGTAAAGATTTCTAGAATAGCGTGAAATAGAATAGCGTAAAGATGAAGTGTGTCTTCGTGCTTGCGCCTCAATTTAATCAGAAAACTCGAGAACATACCACGCAGAAAAACCCGAAATCATTGCATGCCCCGAAAACATTGAGGCAACACTCAACGGCTTTAATTTGACACTTTAGCGCCCACAACTAATAAGAAATGCTTAGGTGTCCTTGATTTTTTCCCCTCACCTCGCCGCAGGAATTTATCTTGTGTTCCGCCAGGGCAACGCCACCTGTGCAACATTGCCTGTCGCGCCAGCCACTTTCCAATGGGAGCAGTTGGGACGCCTCAAGCATACGTAAGGTGTCCCGATGCGCACCTGCCTCCGCCGTACAGGGTGGAGACACGTAATTTTGCGCCGTTATATTGGGTCATTCGCTGGCCGCCGCACAACGGGGCGCAAGAGCCATTCATCCTGACTAGTTGGCATAGCTCATGTAAAAACTGCTCATTGGCACCGGAGCATATCTTGCAAGGATAGCATACGCAATAGCTTACACGTTGAGCACTTTGACTCGAAATGGGGCCGTTTGGGAAGATCGGCGGCATCGGACCTGTCAAAGGGTGTCTTCACCCTGTACAGCGGCGCTGGCAGCGAGGCACCCTAGGCGTGTCCGCCAGCACGCACCAAACCACGGATCAGCGAAGAAACAAAGCGTCCTAGGGACCCTAAACATAAAGGAGCAGGACCCGCACCTTGCGAAGGCTGGAAAAACATTGATATCGATGCGATTAGTTTTCGTGAAGCGGCGCTGCACGGCGGACAGTATTCTCTAAAATACTGTCCGCCGTGCAGTCTAAAATACTGTCCGCCGTTTTTTCGCTACTACTATCCCACAAGTTTTTCGGCTACTGTACTCAGGCCGGCAGCAGGCGGGAAGGCTAGCGAGCGGGTAAGGGCAGAAGAGAGCAACAGGAAAGTGGCTGTTTCGCTATTATCAGCTGACGCGATAGGCAATGTTATACAAGCGGCGTTGGTCAGGGCAGTAGATTTTTTTTTATTGAGAGGCCACCCGTCTATCGAGTGGTTACCGATGTATTGTCTATCGAGGCGCCGGCTGGCAGCTTGCCACCTGTGAAAGTCATAACCCGCGCGTTCGATTTGACTCAAGCCCAAACAATTTTGCAAGTGAGTACAGCGAAAAGCATGTCGAAGCTTGTATTTGTATCAGCTGCACCAGTTTTTGCGTTTCACTATACACCAAATTAAAATCTTGGTTTCTGCACCGCAGCTACACGTCAGCTACAAGAAGCGCCGTAGTGCATCTACTTATTAAGATAAACCTCCTGGAGTTTCTTAGCATGCAGACAGGCGTTTCTCTTATCCGCCTTCATCAGAAAAACAGCAAAGCTAGCCAAGAAAAGGACCCGCAGGTCTTTAATCTGGAAGCCAATATCAAACCCAACTTAAAGCCCAGGTATGCAACTGCATGCTCAACAGTACAAGCCTTATTGTCTGACGCACTGTAGCGGGTGTGCTCGACAATATTGGAATGCGCCATGTGGCGTAGGCAGCCTTAATCGAAGATTATGTACTACAATGCCTTTAGTTATGTGGCATACACCAATACGTGATGCTAAGCGATGTTTGGGGCTGAAATAGCACAGAAACTTTGCTTCGACTAGACCTCCAAAACTACTTAGTGAATAACTGCCATGCATGCACACAACCGCAATACCGTTTTTTTTTTTGTTTCAGCTTTCGTAAGCGGCTTTAGTATCGACGTCGACAATGCATGTGACTTGGCTGCTAGTTTGGCCGCCTAGAAGTATCCGCAAGCTCAAAATATCCAGGTATAGATTGGACGCGACTCTGGTGTGCCCTATGGATGTGGGCGGGACTATCTTCGTTAACCATCTTTTCTATAAAGCGCGGACACGTTAGGGCGACTCAGTATTTCCCGTTGCAAACAATATCATACGCGAAATACTCCGAAGCATCCTGTCAGGCACAAAATGTCCATACAGCCGCTGTTAGCAACTTAACTACGCAGCAAAACATGACAGCTTTATCACGGCCGAATAACGGTTATAAAAAAAAATAAAAGGCTGCTCTTGTTTCACGGAAAAAAACCCAATCGTCCTAACAGGTGACTTTAATGCCCACCATCCAGCGTGGGGCTACAGAAAGGGGACTATCAAAGGCAGGTCATTATGGGAAGCAGCACAACAGGAACAACTTACCCTTCTCACAGATCCCGAATACCCAACCAGGCTGGGCAACAGTGTTAGCGTAGACACTACCCCCGACATAACCTTCAGCAGATATGTCAACCCCCAAGCCCGGTGGGTAAACATCCAACAGGATCTAGGCAGTGACCACAAAATACTGCATATCACAGTCCCCCTTTAAGCACATTTCCCGGAAGGTGAAATCTGCCACCATCGTCGATTGGGATGCATTTAGACATACCGAACAATCTCCTCGTCTCACTAAGGACACCCTTTCTGAGTGGAAGGACGGTCTGTTCGATCGCGTTAAATCGGCCACACGTGAATTAGAAATCGATGCTGATCTCCTCCAGCGAGATTCACGCCTCGCTCATATGTGGCAAGCTAAAACTAGCATGCAAAAACGCCTCTCCCAACAAAAACACAACCGGAACCTCCGAAGAAGGATCGCTCGACTCAATCAAGAAATTGAAAATTACTCTTTTAAACTGGTGGCTTGAAACTGGGAGGCCACATGCGAGTCTATTGACGCCAATTTCAATTCGAAAAAAAACTTAAAAAATCTTTCGCCATCTAATTGATCCCAGTACCACTAAACCAGCTCAATCCCAATCAATACAATACCTAATTCACAACTTTGAAGGATCAGAGCAAGGCCTTCTGAACTACATCACTAAGAAATATGTCCAACAGAGTACACCCATTCAACACCCATCATACAGAGGCAACTCAAACGAAGAATTCGATGCCCTCATAACTGAGGCCGAGGTAAATGCGGCCATACAGCGGCTGAACACCAGATCGGCCCCTGGACCAGATCTTATAACTAATAAAATGTTACGTAACCTAGACGATTTATCAGTGGAGGATGTCGCACGACTCTTCAATGAATGATTGGAGTCTGGTTCTATCTTGGAACGGTGGCGTACTGCCAAAACAATCCTAATTCCTAAACCCGGCAAACGACCCCACGTACACCACCTTCGCCCCATATCACTGACATCGTGTTTGGGTAAACTCTGTGAACATGTTATCCTTTACAGATTAACTAGTTTTGCAGAACGGACACATCTCTTTCCGCCCTCCATGTTTGGCTTTCGCCCTAACTTGTCCACTCAGGATGTTATGCTCCAACTCCAGCACTATATTATTGACACGGCTTTTGCTCCTGTGCGGATAACCAAGGCAAGGCTATCCTCGGCTTGGACCTTACACGAGCATTCGACATCACCTCCCATTCGGCAATTCTCGCGGGTATTATGAACTCCCATTTGTGAGAGCGGACTTACAACTATATTCGCTCTTTTCTATCGGACAGAACGCTCACTCTGCACCTGGGTCCCATTAAAACGTCCTCAATCAGTTTGGGAAGCACTGGCACTCCGCAGGGATCGGTGCTATCACCCTTTCTTTTCAATATCGCCATGAAAGACCTTCCTCCTTTACTATCGACCCTCCCGGACCTCCACCATTCCCTTAACGCAGATGACACCTCTTTTTCGATCTCAAAAGGTTCGGACGGACACATTCAGGACACCCTTCAAACAGCTACC
The DNA here is from genome assembly GCF_048455015.1 of Haemaphysalis longicornis. Classification (NCBI taxonomy): domain Eukaryota; kingdom Metazoa; phylum Arthropoda; class Arachnida; order Ixodida; family Ixodidae; genus Haemaphysalis; species Haemaphysalis longicornis. The sequence continues at coordinate 315,937,692 of NW_027526203.1, forward strand.
CAAATAATCGAAACATACACATCTATAGCCGCGGCCTCTCCTGCTCTCCACAAAAGTCCGAGTTTTTCCTGTTTCGGCCCAACGCACATAACCCTCCAAACATCTCGATTACCACCCAATCAGGCAATATCATACCTACCGTCGACAGCATCAGGGTACTTGGTCTGCGCCTCCATAGCAAGGGACACAACCTGGACACTATACGAGAGCTTGAACGTGGGGTATACCAAACTACGAGACTAATATCTCGAATAGCTTCGAAGCATAAGGGTGTCAAGGAGGGCAACCTCTGTCGACTCATACAAGCCTTTGTCCGGTCCCGAATAGCATACTCGACCCCTTGCTAACCATGAAGCTAAGTGAACGAATCAAAATTGACGGCTTGATACGTAAATGTTTCAGGGTAGACCTCGGACTCCCTCCAAAAACCTCCAACGACCGCCTCCTTGCACTGGGTGTCACAACACCCTTCACGAGATAGTTAAGGCGCAACGCACCGGCCAATTAGAAAGACTCACTAAGAGTCACACCGGTCGACACTTGCTTACTTCCTTAGGCCTTTCACCCTCCACTTCCAACTATCAGCATTTGGTAGACATTCCCCCTTCCATCCGCGAGACGATCCGAATCAAACCTTTTCCGCGAAATATGCATCCCGTACACAATGAGGATCGCAAACTGGCTAGCGCGAAAGCCCATGAAAAGGCGTACGCTCCAGGCTCCCCCACGCTATACACAGATGCAGCAACCTATCCTACCAGAGCGGCTGCTGTAGCCACGGTGGTTGACTCGAAACAAGTCCAGTTCGCTTCCGCCTCCTTACCTACGACATCCACCACGGCGGGAGAACAGATCGCCATCGCGTTGGCTATGACCCACAGTCCCCACCTTCAAATAACTATTATTGGTGACTCTAAATCAGTCATCCTAAATTTCCTTTACGCAAGAGTTCCCCAGCTACTTTATCAGTCCTTTTGAAAGCACAGGATATTTTATCCCACTCTTTCACTCTCGTCTGGGGTCTCGCCCATACTGCGCTACCTGGAAACTCAGTGGCCCACGAAGCTGCTCGAGCTTTGGTCTTCCGAGGGCTCGATGGCGCCGCCACTGATAGTGAGATATTCACTCTACGGGAAAGGCTGCACACGTACGGGGACATCCTCGCCCATTACCGCTTGGAGCGTGCCATTTTTCCTCCTCCTCACCCATCTCTATCCCGATCCTTGGCGGTCATCTATACGTAGCTCCAGGCCCGCTCTTTCCCCACCCCTGCCATCATGTCTGTAATCTTCCCCGACACCTACGTAGACGCATGTCCATATTGTTCGGTCCCTCACGCATCGTTATCCCATATCATATGGGCCTGTGATAGCATCCCACTATCCAGGCACCGATCCCATCCCATTCTCCTGACCATCACCAGCGAGGCGCGCTGGGAGGCCGCCCTGCGGGACCCAAACCCCCAAATTCAAGAAGACGTGGCCCGCTTGGCCGAAGGCACAGGACCCCTGCCCAAAAGGGGCCCTGCTGCCCGACGGACGACGGAGAAGACGTCGCCGGCCTAATCGCCCCAGCTGTGGCCAAATAAAGTTGTTCTGTCTGTCTGTCTGTCTGTCTGTCTGTCAGGGCGCTTAAGTGTGCTTACGTGCTTTGAAGGCGAAGCCGATGCAGCTTCCCGTGGCAACACTTATCAGACTTATTTACGGCTACATCGTGTTAATGTATCTTTCTTCGCTTTGGTTTCTTCGTCTTTCGGCGGGAATTACTTCGAGAGCAAGACACTGGCGACAGTTCACGCCAAAGCATCTCCAGAACAAAAGTTATCCGTGGCTGGGGTGCACCTGTTCTTCTCACGTGCCGTCGCGTTCACCTGCTGATTGAGCCGGGTGGTAAAGAACTCGGCTCAAACTCTGGAGAACCGGGTTCGATTACCATACGAACTGCAATCTACTATTTTCTTTTCGAAGTAATTGTTTCACTTTATCCAAACTAATCCACATGCGCACTATGGCACATTTTTATTTGTCTTTTATTGTACCGCACAACGACAACGGCGGCTTTTCGCAAAATGGCGCTCCTGATGATTTCGCATTAAAACGTAAATAGCGGATTGAGATCCGGGTGAACTGTTTTTTTTTTTTTTTTTTGTCGGTATGGAAGAAAACAGCAGCGAATTCAGCGTCGCTAAATCCAAACGTACTGTCACTGACAGCTTCCATGTGAAAATACAACAGAACGTTTATACTATTAAAACGGTAGAATCGCTTCTTAGGCGTATGATGAAAAGTTGCCTTATTTACAGCTGAGAGTGAAACAAAAAAATCCATGTTTGTGGAAGCATTAGCCTCCCTACAAAAATTTTTGTTCGTTGGTAAGTAAATAGGGTTGTTGTTTATTCCTTTTGTAGCTTCCACAATCATAATTTTATTGTAAAAAGATTTCGCAGAAAGTTTACTTCAATTTAACATCACTTCTTTCGTTTTTTAAAATTTCGCGTCTTAACAAATTTAATGCTCCGAGTTACAGCCCTCCTCTTTTTCTCGTCCTCCTAGCGTCAAGGGTTTAAAACGAGAGCAGGTCGGAGCGAACACCCAAAATTTCTCCTTGAAGTTGTGGACGATTTCTCGTAGAAAATGAACCAGCGCAGATATTACCCCTGAGTGGCTTTGCTCTTTCTTATGTTTTTTTTTTACTCTGCCATTGTCGCTGCGTGCGTCCGTGAATAGTGTGGGGGAATAACGGCTGCTGAAATTGAGGGCAATGTCTGAAATTCTCGAATAGAATTCTACTCCTCTGCGTCAACTTGCATTGTCCTGCCCTGGATTTACTACACCGCCCTTTTGGACGGGTAATCCCGCGGTAAGCGTCCAATAGTATTTCTTAAATATTCCCCTCAGCGATGGCCATACTTAATTGCGCCTGCGACAAACTAGTTCTCATCTTCGGCATATAAAACGTGCCGAAATAACGTCAGCCGTACACTCGCACATAAAGATGAATGATATCTAACCCGCTTACCGGGGGGCTAAGTAAGGTTCAGAGTAGAAGGTGCACGGCACTGCCTCCCAGGAGACTTTAACGACCCTATACAGCGGCTTTCAGATAATGGCCACATGCTTGGCGAAATGCGTAACTGCATTCGGGGATAATATTGCGACGTAAAGCCGGCCAGCTCGCGAACACGAAGCGCATGGAGGTTCGCCGCGGTGTACCAGCGTGTTTGCGTGTAACAACCTTCGTAAGCGCTAGCCGCGACCAAGAATCGCTATAGCACTGGCCGTAATAACGCCTCCCCCAACAGCGTGCGTGACTGCGCGGCCCTTGTTTCCCGGGCCTTTGCAGACAAAGCGCCGGCGTCGCGACGAGGGCGGTCTCTGGCGTTCCGTCGGCAAGCTGCGAGCTTAAGGTGCAAGGGGCCCGGCACAAAAGGGTCGCATTCAGCAGTGTTTGCGCGGCGCGAAGAAACTGCGCAGCTCGGTGGCCGGTGACCGCGTCCAGGCTCAGCGCTCCGTGCGCGGAGGCAAGCCTACAACGCGTAATTATCATTTTTCATTCCAAATGGCTTAGATTCCTGAGCATCCTCGAGAAGGGTCGGCGCCGACATCAACGCCGCGCGAGAAGTGCTGCAGCAGTCGTTCCCCGCACGCACAGACAGAGCCCGAGCTGGCTCTACTCAGCCGGCGTGTAAACGCGCCGAGCCCCCCGGACACGTTCATCTTCCGCCTTCCCACGGTTCATGAGCCGGGCTTGCCAACCGGCGCTGGCAGCATCGCCTCGCCGACGGAAGCGCACCGGAGATTCTTTCCTATTAGGCGCGCTTGCTCTGAATTACGCGGCTGCGGAGAAATTCCGGGCCCTCTTGCGGGAGGCAGGCCCGTAGGCTGCCGTACCGCTTCGGGGAGAATGCTCGCGGTCCGCTCGAAGGAGCGCGGAGGTGTGAACAGAAGAGAGCCCGCTAGACCGCACCGTGGTTTGGCGGCCGCAGTGCTTTCCCTTGGCGCCCGGGATCAGCGCCGCGTGGAAACGGCACAAGCATGGCTTGCCGCGGCGCAAACAATGGCTCGGTGCGTGCAGCTTGGAATTAATTCTGCTCACTGCTGCGATTTTTTATGGGGCTTTCAATAATCTTTACAGATAAATGCAAGGACAGAAATCTCGTCCGCTGCCGATGGTTTGCTGGTGGGAATACACGATCTACCAGGCGGAAACAAAAATGCCTCGACGTCACAATCTTAAGCCTCTGTTGGGAGCGTAGAAAAGCAACAGGCGGTGTAAAAAGAAAGTGCCCCAACGAAGCCATTTTCAACAAAGGCCCCTTAAAATTTCGGCACGTGGCAATCCTACACTAAAAGGAGGGGGCTCGGAAGTGGGCAGCCTTCATGACCCTTCCAGAAATACATAGTTTTGAAATATTGGAGATGGGATATGGTGGGAGGATACCCAGGATGCCGGCAAGCCTAAGCTTGCGTACATTCGGTGCTTAAGCCGCATTTGGAACCCGCTTCCCGGCACAACCCGTGAGGCTTCTTTTCCATGCTTACTCATTCGCCATTAAAGCCAAGATCGACGCGCTAAGTCATGTAAAGCGTGTTGTACAAATAGCTGGCTCTGAAATGGGCAGTAAGCAAGAACCAAAACGTGAAAATAAACTGTTGTGCTGAACAGACAATAGATCATTTTTTTGTACACGGAGGTAAAACGATGGCTTGGTTGGAACCAATTTGTGAGGGGAGATTGTGGACCTTGTCACCTCTGCGGAACACAATAACTTTACTGGTATGCGGAATGATGCCGCGAAATCTGTGCAGGTTCATATTTGTTTTTTTTATGTTGACTACTTGATAACTGCACAGACATTTTCCCTATTTGTAGGCCCAATTCGCCGGTTTGCGGGTATTGCAAAATAGTGCCGAAGCGTATCCCAATGTTTCTCCTCGCAGCCACCAGGCCCCACTGGGAAGAAAATATAGCGTTTCGTGAGGGCTTTTAAGCTTCAAGCGGCGTGTCAATATGCCCGTTGAATGTTCGCTGCGGGTTTTAGGTGAGGCGTTGCCAAGTGTAGAATGGTCCCACATGAGACATCCAGGGGTGTAACTTGCTTGCGTAGAAGATTCTTCCAAACAGTGCGACAAACACAGCGCCTGGTTGCAAGATATGCTTTGGAAGCATTAGTCACAATTCGAGCACAATATTCCCCGACAACAACGTACAGGGATAAAAAAAAAGGGGGGGGGGAGCTCTCAGATACAAAGTAGCCAATCAGAACTGCGAATTACAGAACGAAACTGGCTCGAAAGAAGTTCACACAAAAAGAGCTGAGTGCACGTGTTCTTAACAGTGGCAACAAATTGCTAAATAATTGCACCGCAGCTGCAAACCTCTAACCTTGAAATTAATAATAGAGCAATGAAAACCAAACCAGCAGCAGAAGAAAAGAAGACAAAGAGGATGGGAAGGGACAGAGAGCGTTTGTCAAGAGCACGTTTATCGAGGAAGACGAACGAAAACGCCCATACACCGAGATCTTGACTCACGAAATAGATGTCCATGCGGTCAAAATTATTCGCAACCCTCCACTACGTCCCGCATATACCTGACTTGCTGAATCAGTGCGTAAGACCCCAATTTGATTTGAACCAGGAGAAGGATAACTGACCAAGGTTAATTAATTACGTCGTTAATTGTAGGTTTGGCGAAACATCTTCGCATGGCTGTATTTTGGCACTGGTAGTTTAACAAAAGTTGATCGTCTTATAAACTTGTGTAACGCGGGCGTATCTTGAGATATCCAACGTTATTATTTTTTTTTCAGCGCAATTTACTCGGTATTGAAGAAAACCAGGCAATGAGACCCGGAAGGATAATCACAGTTTTGCGTAGAGCCGAACGACTAGTTCACGTGAAGATTTTGGATGGTGCCACGGTGGAGCTGAATGGCAGTAAGTATTTGGGAAAGGAAGCTCGGTAAGTAACTTGCTCCAATCGGGACCCGGGTTAAATGGCCATACAAACCCAAATGCGTTTTTGGTTTCTCTTTGCAGCTGCGGCCATTTTCCGTACCGGACAACAACAACGACGCGTTTTCGCTCAATGTGGCGCTTAAGGCTTTCGCCTTCTGAAAAAAAAAACACACCTCGTAGTAGATAGGGCCTTCAGTAGGCATCAAAGGAAGTATTACTGCGGCGGCGAAGCGTACAACCAATCGGCTGTAGATATTTACGGGCGACGCGGAACTCCTGCGATCTCAGTTCTTTTTTAAAACAAAGCTTTCTACCTCTACCTGCCAATGGTTCTTTCGTGGCGTGCGGGACAAGTAACTGCCAACGCGGCTGGAGATGGGGAGGGCGCTTTTCACTCACGGAGCGCAGTGTAGATGGCGCGGGGATAGGGCGCTATTACCCAGCGTTCCCCGCACGCAGGTGGCTGTTCGCACCGGCGGGCGAGTCGGCGGGACGGCTTTGTCGTCTGCTTTAGCGACAGTCGTTTAGGGCCTGTTTTGGCGCTGCTTCGCGTTCATTACGCGCTTTCTTCGCAAATCTTGATGAACTTTTTCGACAGCACCTGCTGGGTAACCCGGACCCAACCCGAATTAAGTAAGCGTACGGCCAATATACGTTAAGGATTGGTTTGCAGGGCGGGAAAAGAAAATGTAGAGACCACATACAGGCATCTGACCGATAGAGAAACGCTACCTTTTGCGCACTGCTTGCCACGAATGGGACTCGGTTTTCTCAATTGGTGAATACCAATTCAGTTGTGTTTTAAGAAGTATTACAAAATGCGAAAGGACAACAGCAACTGATAAATAGGGATTATAAAAGTACCCTCAGCTTTCTCGCAATTCTCAAAGATAATAAACTAACTAGTTTTCATCGATATAAATGTAACTAACTAGTTTTCATCGATATAAATGGGAATTACTCAGCTCATATGTCAAATTGTTTCGGTGTCTGTGCCTGTGTCGGGCGGTGGTGTAGCCCGGAGCTAGCACATCAGGATGGCTAGGTTCCTCTTCGTTTTCTTTCCGCCGGCGCACAGCCGGGCTACAGCGGCGGCGTCCGCCACTCTAGCCCGGCCATGCCCGACGCTGCTGCGTTTGGGATGCCGCACTCGCGAATTCCAGGCAACGGCAGAATCTCTGGGTTCACTCTTTGTAGAGCCACGTGTGTGAATTCAAGTGACGTCGAATAGGCAATTGTTGTGGGTGTCGTTTAAAGCTTTCCTTTCCAACCACCTTCACAGCGTGGATGGGAGCCAATTTTAAATACAGAGCATTTCTTTAACTCACGATGTCACCCGGCGTTGGCGTGCCTCGGTATCCGCAACAGCCGTTCCAGGTGCGCCCTCTCCCCCACTCCTCCTCGCCTGTTCTCCGCTGCTCCTCGCGTTTCGCACTTGATCTCACCCCCACTACTATCTGCGCATGCGCCGCGTTGCTATGGCAACGGAGGCGCGGCCTCGCCCGCAACAGCCGTTCCAGGTGCGCCCTCTCCCCCACTCCTCCTCGCCTGCTCTCCGCTGCTCCTCGCGTGTTCTCTGCGTGCTCGGATCGCGTTCAGCAAAAGGTGGGGCGCGCATGCGTCGTAGTTTGGCGCGGGAGCAACAACAGTGGTGGCGTGATCGTGACGTAGTCGTGACGTGGTCGTGGCGCGGTCATGCCGTGATGGGGCGGTTCTCGGCGTTCGCTCTCGCTGTCAATTTCTTTCGAACCAGATAATAAATGATGTCACGTGACCACTTAATTACGACTCCTCATTAATTACAATAATAATTATAACAACAACAACAACAATAACCAACAGCAACAACTGCAACAACATTAACGTAACCCAACCTACTTAACGTCGTGCGCCCCCCGAAAATGCTCTGCATTTGACCGTGCCCCTCGCGAGGGGGATGTTTCATAAAATTTTTTATTCAGCGGTCATGCGAAGAAAATTTTGTTGTAGTTGACCGATAGTGTGTTTCTCATCCCTCGGCATCGTAAGAGTTGCTCTACTGCGTAGTCTTATCGCCCAGATGCCGTCTTGCGCCGTCTTCGCAAACATTCATTCAAAAAAAAATTTTCATTGCAAGTCCCTTTTGGCACTGAAACGCACCGCCATTCGGGTTCTCTTCCCACGCTTTTCTAGCAAATTTTATGTCCATGTTAGGCGATTGATATTTTAAAGAGATGACCCTTACAAAAATGAATGTTGCGATCCTATTAAACTTTTATAGAGTTCTTATAGAGCCTAAAGGAACTCATTAGAAACTCACGGACGACTCATGACCTAACGAGTCATCTCTGTAAGATCTCTAAAGAATTTCAAAAAAGACCTCCCTATAAAAACTCACTCTCCCCATCTCTATAAGATCTCTATAAAATTTCAGAAGAGATCTCCCCATAAAAACTCACTCTCCTCATCTCTATAAGATCTCTATAGAATTTCAAAAAAGACCTCCCTATAAAAACTCGCTCTCCCCATCTCTATAAGATCTCTATAAAATTTCAAAAGAGACCTCCCCATAAAAACTCACTCTTATCATCTCTATAAGATCTCTATAGAATTGCTAAAGAGACCCCCCTATAAGAACTCACTCTACTCATATCTACAAAATCTGTATGGAATTTCAAAAGAGACCTCCCTATAAAAACTCAATCTACTCAGGCTCGATAAAGATTCTATATGCATTTTACTGAACTCGTTCAATAGCCGTTCTATGTAGTCTACTCTATGAAAGCTGTTTTGAATTTTTGTAGGGCCTTTACTATAGCAACTAACTCAATATAAGCTCACTAGAAATTCTATTGAAGTTTTAACGTGATAACTCAAGAAAGTTTCTGTTGGCTCACTTTGAAGTTTTTCATCCAAGTTTTTTCGATGGAGGCGGTGCACGGAGAATGAAAATGTCCGTTACATATGCAGGTTAAAGGATGCATATACAGCGATCACCAAATTTGGAATAAAAAAATGATATAATTGGCTTCAATAGTTTGTGAAGGTCACTCCCAGAAATTTTGGCAGCTATATAGAGCGGGGACGGAGATGCATGTCGAAAATCAATTTTAATTGCCCCGCCGCGAGAGCCTGCGGATTGCCACGGCACTAGCTAAGAAGGCGAAAGATATTAATTCCCCGCTGGTTTTGCACGTACGGGTGATGTCAGATCTGAAATGCACTAAAGTGACTATGCTTGTTGGTTTAACTTGATAGGAAAGTGCGCTGTAGTCCACCGTCACATCAGATCTAGCTACCCCGTTCCGGAATGGGAAGCACTCTCCGGCGCTGTTGTTGTCAGTGGTCTCGTTTCGCCAGGCAGTTTTTGTCACATATATGGAATCGTCAAATCTTGCAAAGTGAGAAAAAATGAACGCTGTATATACAGGCTTTCAAAACCAATTGAAGACAGACATCATGAACAAAAAGTGAACTGTAATGTGTTCCAGTTAAAACTTAAATCCGGTAAATAACGCTTAATTACATGAATTTACAAATTATTTTTCGAAATATATTTATATAAATTATATTTATATTCGAATTATATTTATATAAAAATATTTTGCTGCGGTCTCGAAATTATATTTCGAGACCGCAGCGATGGCTCAGAGGTACAGCACTCGCATCGTATGCGGGAGGTACTGGGTTCGAATCCTGGTACCGCCGGGCACCCACCGGTTTCTTTAATGGGTACAGGCGTCCTTGGTCGAGTGCGGACCCTTGGGAGGGGAATCCACGCCTGGAAAGCTGCCTTTACCCTATCGAGGGGCCCCTGACCCTTGTCCATCTGGCGGGGTCCCCGGCCATCATGCCGCGTTGCGCCATTGCCGGGGGGGAAAGAGTCTGGCGGCATGTCCTGCCACAGGCGGTTGCGAGTTGAGCGTCCACCGTGGCTGTGGAAGGCACCATGTGCATTCGTGTACCTTGGTGGCGCCGGGCACCTACCGGCAAAATAGGTACAAGCGACTCCCCGGCCTGGCGCTCGGCCCTTGTGTGGGACTACAACGCTTGGGAAGTTCACCCGGCTTGCACGGGAAATCGCCCCTACGGAAAGGGGCGGCTGCAAAAACGCAGGAACTTTTAACCGCAGCGATGACTCAGAGGTACAGCACTCGCCTCGTATGCGGGAGGTACTGGGTTTGAATCCTTTTACCGCCGGGCACCCACCGGTTTCTTTAATGGGTACAGGAGTCCCTGGTCGAGTGCGGACCCTTGAAGGGGAAATCCACGCCTGGAAATCGCCCCTATGGAAAGGGGCGGCTGCAAAAACGCAGGAACTTTTTTCTTTTTTTTTCGAAGTTTCAATAAGTACTCGATAGAAAAAGTCTTTTGAAACTCGATAAAAAGTTTTATGCATATTCATTTTACACTCTGTAGGGAACTTTAATAGAAACTTAATAGATCTAGTCTATCAAGTTTCAATGCGTACTCGATAGAAAAAGTCTATTGAACCTCTTTGTCCCATTTCAATAGGAAGGCGGTGGCCAAATAACTTTTGAAACTCTATCGGCAGAGTCAACAGAAACTTAAAAAGAAATCATTAAGTTTTTTCGGCAAAACTCAATAAACTTTCAAAACCAAGGCGATAAAAATTTTTGTAAGGGGAGGACAGGAGAGATAAGGTTAGATCATGGAAAACAACTTGAAATTCTGCCTCAAACGCACGATGTAGAGGAGCAGGAGAATATATTTGGAATCTACGGGACAGGACACCTACGTATAAGTGAGACGAGGTATATTAAAATATTTTCACGTAAAATATAATCTTTTGGCTATACGGAGCACAACATGGAAATATGGCATCGAAGCTCTTGGACATGTTGCATACTTTCCATGTGTGCTCATAAGAGTACTAACGTTGTACTCTTACGCTTCTTTCTAAAGTTTGAGGTGTCTTAAAATTTAACAAAGTATTTTGTAAATCTGCGACTTTCCCGTCCTGCATGTTCGTTGCAGAATTTTGCGCCGGTGAATTCTTGCGCTTTTCGCTTTGAGGGTTCGGGAACGATATCCCTTTTCGGCGGCGATTATGACGTCGACAAAGTAATGAGAATAAAGCAGCCGGAGCCTATCTGCGCTCTCCGCACCACACACAGCTGATTTTCTTTGGTATGTCCGTAGAAAGGCAAGAAACCACTATATCGACAAAGACCAAGAGTGAAAAACGCTGCGAAATAAATTAAGAATGAACGCCGACGTACCAAAGCGATAAAGGGCGGTGCACAAATTGAACAACGTAGCTACCCCTCGACAAGAAAATAGCAAAAAAAAAAAAAGGAAGAAACGGAAGGACCGCCAAGCTCCCGAACAGACGTACCAATAAGAACAAAGTGGATCAATTTTCTGATTGTTTCCACGACCATTTCTCGCTTATCCGTTTACGGATGGTGTCCCTACAAACAAGTGAATCAAACAGGCCTTTATAAAAAGAAAAACAACGGAAGGTACGGCTAGGGAGAGAGACGGGGGCGGGGGAAGGCAGATAACCAAAAAATGAGGAATGCATAAAACAAGACGATCGATTTCGGCTCTATCAGGCTCGCCTGCTTTCGCTTCCTTTTCCACCCTTCACCGGCTTGTAGTATATATTCGCCAGCTGCGGCTTTTTCTTTTTCTTTTCTTACCACTCACTAAATCGAAGGCATGGCCAGGCGAGAAAACAAAGAGGACGGTGCGGGCGCGTCAAGTAGCCGCGAACAAAGAGGAGCGGGCTCACACCTTGCGAGAAACTTGGCGAGAGAGAGCAGCTCGCTTTCCAGGCTCAGGCTAGGCCGGGGGCCCTAGGGAGCGAGGGGAGCGCACGTATGATCCGACCGAGGAGAGAGAGAGAGAGGGGGGGTGGGGGGCGCAGGGGGCCGGTGAAAAATTACAACCAAAGGGACATTCGAAGAGAACGCGCAAATTGAATAAATTCAGCGGGATGTAGAGACAGCACGGAGGAAGGAGGTGCGGTGGCGGAGGACCAGAGCGGGGCCGCCGCACGGAAGAAGATGGGGAGCGACAACGCGGCAAGTTAAGATGCACGGATGTAGAGAGAAGAGGAGACGTCAGCGACGGCACGACGTCTCCAGGGGAAGGCCGCAATGAGTGAGGGAGCCCCTTAAGACATTGGCCGTATTAAGAACGGAGGAGGCTGCAGGAAAAAGAAGCAAAGAGGAATGTTAAAAGGCGCGAAAAGAGAAGGATATTTGAATTCAAGGATTACCCCATGTGAAAAGTACGACCGTGGAAAAGAAAGACAGTCTAAAGTACATCAAATGCATACGACGTAAGGCAAAAAAAATGAAATTCACCGATCCGGGGAAACTTTTTCTTTTTACGCGCTTTAAAAGCCAACAATCAACAGTTAAAATTCATGGGCCCTAAAAGCAAAGAGTTGACGAAGAGAGATACAACTTGGAAGGCGGCGCGTAAGTGCGCCTGGGGACTCGGTGTGCCGGGGGCTTTGGAGAAAGGTTTTATAGGGAAGCGCATAAGCCCTTTCTTCTTGGCCACGGTCGCGGAGCGCTGGCCGCAGGGCGTTCTTTACGTTCTTTTTTCCTCTCGACCGCATTCTGCGCGCTTTGTATTCGCAGCAGGGGCCGCGTGGGCGAGGGGGCTGGGACTAAACGACGTTATGCGCTCGACGCGGCGGAGGAGGCAAGGGGCGCCGCCTAAAATGGAAAGCGCCGCGAAAAGGGCCACTCGACGGGCCAACCCATCCCCGCGGCAAGCGAGCTGCCCTTAGCGCTGAAGCTTTGCGCCCTCCACGCGTAGAACCGTTTACGCAACGCAGCCGTCGCTGGCCCGTGCTTCCTTGAAGCGCGCACAGACACGCTTATTTGGGCTATTGGGGACAGAGTCAAGGTATGCAGCGTTGCGGGCAGGGGGTTACGCAGCGGCAGTGTGTGCCACAGCCTTCTCTCTCTCTCTCTCTCTCTCTCTCTCTCTCTCTCTCTCTCTCTCTCTCTCTCTCTCTCTCTCTCTCTCTCTCTCTCTCTCTCTCTCTCTCTCTCTCTCTCTCTCTCTCTCTCTCTCTCTCTCTCTCTCTCTCTCTCTCTTCCCATCCCAGCAGCGACAGGCGGGGTCCTGAGATCAGACGGCATCAGTGCGAAAAATAATCAACCTGCAAGTGCCGCCCCGCTGCAGTGATGTCACCGCACATTCATGCGTCGTGGCCTGCGAGCCCATAGAGAAATTCCTCCTTTCCTGCCTGCCGCCCGCCCACTCGGCCGTCGTTCGTTCGTTCGTTCGTTCGTTCGTTCGTTCAGTCGGTCGGTCGGTCGGTCGGTCGGTCGGTCGGTCGGTCATTTAGGCTGCACCTCCCTTACTCCACAAGTTTTCTCTGCGGCCATTAGTGCCAATGATGAGTAATATGACTACCAATATTTTCCGAAGAATGAAAACTGGCGAAAAATGGCCATTCCTCGTGAGGATGTTTCATCCTCGTGAGGATGTTTCATATAATATAGGGAAAACGATGTAATTAAAACGAAGTTTCTCAAAATTAAATGACTCATGCTCCAGAACGCGAAGTGGGGAGAATTATTTTTTTTTATCTACAGAAACAATACTGCATTTCACGGAAACTCTCTTCCTGTATATATCTCTAACGAGATGCTCGCGAGCTGCGAGAATATAAAATGAAGCGACGTAAGCAAAAATGTGGAGAGGTTTTAATCATAAGAAATTTCTATGCCCCTTATTATCCTCAAAATTGAAACTCTAACTACCTTTGAGTTTTTATTGTTTCATAAATATGATTTTCCTGCCATCCGAAATATTCACCTCCCGGTATTAATAATCCCCTAAACATTGCCCCGTGTTTGATTTTGAAATATTTTGTCAGACGTGACTAAAACGCTTAAGCGTGTTCCTTTATAAACACGTCTACCACCATCCCAGTTTGATTGGGCTTAGGTGCGACTACATACTCGGTTAAATTACGCTGTAATAGTAGTTTATAACAAAGACACGACAAACGCATTGCTGGCTCTAATGGCTTTCCTACTCCAATTTCAACCACGAAAATGAAGTCAGAATGTGCACCCATTCTCTGTTAAGGAGGCCGAAATTTTCTGCTTCCAGGGTGCACACGGTGCGGCAGGGGTGTGTCTTGCTAGTACCCGCCCCTAGACGACCACGCGTTGCGCCCCTGCCGCGGCCATCGCCCTCCACTTGACCACACACCCCCATATGCGGCCCGCCGAAGTTTCGTCGTTCTTCCGTTACCGCACCCTCTCCCCCCACTCTGCCTCTCCCTCTCTAGCTACCCGTCTCTGGCTCCCCCGTTGCCTTGATATGCCTGAGGCTGACGCCGGGGCCTGACGCAGTCTTCAGTCTCCACACACCCCAGATCACTAGAAATTGCTTCACGCGACGGGATCTCCAATGTCCTTTTTGTCCCCAATGTCAGATGTCACTAATCGCCACTTCGATCGTATATTAATACGCTGTCCAAGTATTCTCTGTAGTACAGCCCTATTTCCACCAACGCTATTTCTCCCGATGCCTCTCAAAACGCCCCCCATACGATACAGAGATAGTAGTTTGTTAAAAATAATGTATGCTGAAGTCAATTCCGGTCGTAATGTCTCCCCTATGACATTTCATCTTCAACCTAGCCCAGGTTCTCCTGACTGCAGTGATCTCTTCTATGGCCTTCCTGGACTCATGATGTCTACCACAAGGCTGCTCGTCCTTGCCTCTTTTCCACTCTTCGCGTTTGGTCACCCGGTTTTTTCTTAACTAATACATCACAACAACATCCAGACGCTAGAAGCAGCGGTGCTCTTGCGTATGCTCGCGAGCCGCATCACGAGACAGCGACCTTGACGGTCACCGTTTCGTGATGACAGACAGACAGACAGACAGACAGACAGACAGACAGACAGACAGACAGACAGACGGGCGGACGGACGGGCGGATGGACGGACGGACGGACAGACAGACAGACAGACAGACAGACAGACAGACAGACAGACAGACAGACGACCGGACGGACGGACGGACGGACGGACGGACGGACGGACAGACAGACAGACAGACAGACGGACAGACAGACGGACAGACAGACAGACAGACAGACAGACAGACAGGTCCCGAGCTCACACTAGAATTCTGCTTATCAAACCAAATCGCTTCGGTGCGAAAAAAAGGTCGCCATGTCCTTTTTCGCAGAAAGCGCTCAGCCGGTTCGTAGAGCTCTGTGCTGCTAGATGCACATTAAAAAATGGCTTCGGCTTAGCTCAGCTAACCCTCGATATGCAAAGCGAAAGCTTCTCTTAGTCAGGTTAAGTCGTGGTTTCACTTGGTTAACCTTTGATTTAGCTGTAACTATTATACTATTCCTCCTAAGCTTGCCTTTGTCTACGGTTGAGCTCTCGCTTCCGACGTCTTCCGCTCCGAACGGCTCACTCTCCCTCATTCGCCGACGCTAGCGTCGCGCGCTTGGCATTCATCCAGTGAAGCAGCTCGCCAGGCGATATTCGAGGGGTGGTCAGAAGCCGCTTGCGAACGACGGCTCAAAGCCTCTGGCTGCCGCGCAACCTTCAGAGAAGAGACGACGGCCCGGCACCGCTCTTACCGACGGCCAAGCTCGCATGCACGCGGGTAGTCACGTGGCCAGGCAGCGACCCGGCTGCGGAGAGCGCATGCGCAAACCCTACAGTGGCGGCGGCGCCGTGCGTCTAGCGAACGGG
Organism: Haemaphysalis longicornis; assembly: GCF_048455015.1. NCBI lineage: Eukaryota > Metazoa > Arthropoda > Arachnida > Ixodida > Ixodidae > Haemaphysalis > Haemaphysalis longicornis. The sequence continues at coordinate 315,953,353 of NW_027526203.1, forward strand.
TTATCATGCCTGTTTTCTTGACGCTACAATAAAAAATCATGTACAGTTAAACCTGGGTATAACAAAGTTGACAAAAAGCGCAATTTTTCGTTACATGCAGGTTTTCTTTACATACAGCTTTCGAGTTAAGGTTCACGTAAATGAAGCAGAAACAAAACAAAAATGCTGGACATCGGTGATGGTAAACAGTGAATAACTACGTATTTAGTGCCTGCTGCTTTCCCACCATGTTAGTCACTATACGACACTCCGAAGAAGCAAGGTGACTTACCCCCGTATTCCCAAACGTAACTCAGTATAACTTTTCGGGCCCTTACACCGTTATGCTGAAAGGGAGCCTTTTCGTGAATTTGGTGTTCCTTGCCGAACTAAAAATTCTTGAGAGGGTACTAGCTGGGATACTGTACCGGGCGGCGACGTTCCTCTTTCTCGCCAGCGGCGACGGCATTTAAAATTGAGAGCTTGCCTTGAACAGACAATCCTTTTCGTTATGTGTCAGCAGAACTCATCACCGACGAACCGACACCACAGAGAGCAGTGGAGACGCTCGATAACACGCCGACAGGCAGGCCTAGCACCTAAACGACGCCGCACTTAGACTCGAAACGCACTGTAGTTTGCAGTGCGGGCGAAGTTCGCTATATTAGTGCATTTCTCCACCCAATTTTTTGGAAAAAGGGAAGAAAACAATGGATAATCAGCGTAGCGAATTCGATACATCGAGGTTAACCGTCGCAACGCCTTCGTTACATAGAGGTCGCAAACACATGGGTTTCAATCGGGGCTGGCAATGGAGAATTGAAAACCTTCGTTAAATCCAGGAATTCGTTCAATATAGGTTCGTTATATCCAGGTTTCACTGTATATGAAAACGGGATGGTGAAGTTTGTACAAGCATTTTTTTCTTGAAACAAACACTAAGCTGGGGTAACGTAAATAATAAATAAGTGTGCGCGGGAACTTATCCTAAGGGCATGCTTGAATGCTCTAACATCAGCTCCCAAACACAATTACGCAGGCTCTCTCATTACAACTGGCAGCTCCATTTGCTGCAGTGTCAGTTTTAGTAAAATATTTTGCATTTTCTCACTAGAATAGCGAGAAGCCTTATACGGGTGAACGAGAGAGCTGTCGACCCTTTTTACTGCTGTTGTGTATTTAAAGTACACCGGCGAAAAATGTCTCAGCGGACTCACCTAAAAGACCTGTTCGGCCACCTGCCGCCATGGTTGGCAATCCCAGAGGTATTTTTTACTCCTGCTTCTAGGTGACAGCACCGCCTTCACTTCAATGAATTTGTAGGTGGTCCACCTTTATACACTCAGTGGCTAAGGCGTTGTGCTGCTGAGCCCAAGAACGCGGGTTCGATTGCCGGCTGCACCGGCTGCTTTTCCGTGTGTTAGAAACTTCCGCGGACGTTAAAGATCCCCAGGTGGTCAAAATTAATCCGGAGCCGTGGCGGTGGCGAGTTAAATCTCATAATCAATCAATCACATCAATCGTTTTCTCTGATCTGTGACATGCTCTTTGAGTCCAGAAAAAATAAAAGGGAGTCAAGAAATAGAACAGGGGGCGAAATTTCTAATTATACATTCCTTTCAAAACAAACAAAGCATCGTTTGCCGTCACACAAAAGCCGAAAAGTCTTTGAGAGGTGTAACATTTAGGTTAAAACGAAAGGCCTCCACCATTATAGGTTTCCTTTATGTGCCGTTCTAGTCTCACTTCTCAAACTCTTTTGCTATTTAGATACATTAGAAACGCAGTTTCCAAGGAAACCCTTTTTTGTAAGAGCAAGTCCTTACGATAGCATGCGTTTACTGATCAATGCGCACGTTCTATTTCATTTAGCAAACGAACCTGGTTATGACCTTTGAGAAGGTGCAGCAGCATTCGCGATACGGAGTACAACATGGAATAATGGGTGTCGCACAACCAAGACGGTTGTGAGACACCCATTAATCCGTGTTGGACACAGCTCCATAATGGGGGCGAAGAATAAACCCCTACGAGGTAATTGACGCTACAACTTCGCAAAGCCAAAAAAAAGGGAGGCGAACTCACCTTAATCCGAAACAGAGCCGTAAAAGAGCCGAAGAAAGAGGGGAGATGAAATGAAGATAGGCAACAAAAGGCGCACCCAGGAAACGATGTCGTGTACAAGCACCGCATAAAACTGTGTCAACAAAGTGAAAGCGCGCTCGAGTCGCGCTATCTGCGCGCCCGTGCCGGCGCGCCATTCGCCTGTGGTCTGCAGCCGGCCGGAGACCCTGGTGGCCTCGGTTTATTGACTGTCGGCAGCGCCTGGGCTCGAGCGAAATTGCTCGACAGTTACATTTGCTTTATGCCTTCTTGGCCAAACAGTCCCGGTCACTGCCGAGTACGGTCCCCGAGAGTGAGCTCTTTAAAGCCTTTCGCGTGTGTGCACCAACCGGAGGGCCTACGTTGATTAGCTAACGCTCGCCTTTACGACGACCCCCACCCATTAAAGTGAACGGGGAGAACATGTAAAGAAATCCAGGCCGTGCACGGAGACGGAATAAAAGGCCGACCCACGGGGAGGAAGACCGTGGGCCGGGGACCACAGGCGGCCCACAAAGCAGCTGCTGCAGCAAGAACGTGAGCCGCACAGCTCCTAGGAGGACAGTGCGCTAACCTCAGGGGGAATTAGGCCTAAGTTGCCAAGATTGCGCTCCGGGTATCGGCGCGGAAGTAATTCGCGACCACGGTGTAAAAGCGTGCGGAGAAAAGATGAGGCGCAGGGCATTGATGAGAGACAGTGGCACGAGGACCCGCTTTTTGAAAGGGGGCCAGTCACTTGCTTTCATTTTGACAATACTTTCATTCCGTTTTTCTTTCCCTGATCGGGGCCTTCAATCTGGAGACGAGACTTGGCGCCTCATGGCCTAACTTGTACTGAGCTAAATCGAAGCCGACGGATTTTCCTATCGATAAACCGCCAACCAGTGTGTGTGCGTCACCCGAAGTAAGGTCGACACAGCACCAGGGCTGCTGCTCCACTAGCAACACATTGGGCTAGAAAACAGCGCGCGACAACGCACGCCTGACATGGACTCGAAAGCACGGGGGTATTGCATAAATCCATCCTGACATTGGTTATCTGACCGCGCGTTTCTCATTGGTAGGGGAAAACAACTTCATAGTAACGCCCTCTTTATTAATGTTCGGGAAAGCATCACTGAAGGGGTCCATAAGGGCCGCTTGAGTGACTCCCATATATAAGATAATAAGATTTATATAATGTGCATCAATACAGCAATGTACAGCAATATAGTCACGGGAAAGCTTAAAGCCTTCATTACGCTTGTGTGGTACGCTCTGCAGTAGCGGTAGTTTTTCAGACTGATTGCGTACAGAGTGCAGTTATAACACGTCAGAGAAAATACAAAACAAGAACACCGGAGGAAGGTTTACAGGAAATACAAATACAAAAAAATACAGGAAAAAACAGCACACAGAAAACGCAGGTGCAGCAAAATGAAACATTGCTCAGTCTTTGAGCTCAGCCGTCCTCAAAAGAAAGTGTGGCCCCTCTCAGCTTGCCTCGCGAAGTTATCGGAAACAGATCATCTGGAAGCTCACTAAAATATGCTGGGACGTATACCATGATCGTATGGCTCTCCCGTAGCGTGTTTGATTCCTTGGTATCACATGACGAGGCACATGTCGAAAAGGTAAATATTTCGTGTTAAAACCTTGTATTCACTTTCCCAAAAATGTTTAAAAGTGACACATTGTTTAAATACGTTGTCAAAACTAAGCAATCCTGCTGATTTATAGACACTGATTGAGTCATCTCGAGTAGCATTATAAGGAAAACTTTTTGCCCCGAGCTGTGCGACTGCTCGTCATACTATCGCACTATAAGTCAAGGTTGTCCGCAAGGTGCTTTCCTTGGCCCCCTGTTTTGGACATCGGCCTTGTTGGTCTCCTAAGCGCACTACCTCCTGGCATCAAGATCTCATGGAATGCTGACGACATTTGCGTTCAGTCCTCGGTGAAAACCGTCAAAACCTACGAGCAAAGCGGCAGCTAGAAATCCCAAATTTGACACAGGCCCTGAGGAACTGCGGCTTGGTTCTTTCGCCTTGAAAACAGTTCCAGAGGACATTTACGTTTGTGTCGTAAGAAGTAAGATGCAATTTAGTTAGCTCGTCGGGGAGGGAGAGTTTTGAAACGGAGCTGCTTCATTCATTCCCATTGCTCCCGAAGCGCTTAAGGTGAGCTGGGAGAATGAAAATAGCAGAAACAGTTTTTAGGCACCCTGCACTGCACAGATATTGCGGAGAGCACACAGCATTTCCTATTACGTCTGCCTGTAGTGCACGCTACGGCATCGATAAGCGAGCGGCAATTTTTCGACCATACCCGCCGCGGTGGCTCAGTGGCTAAGGCGTTGCGCTGCTGAGCACGAGGTCGCGAGTTCGATTCCCGGCCGCGGCGGCCGCTTTTCTGATGGAGGCGAAAAGCGAAAACGCCCGCGTGTACGAGATCTTGGCGCACGTTAAAGATCCCCAGGTGGTCAAAATTAATCCGGAGCCCTCCACTACGGCGCGCCTCATCGCGTGCGTTGCGTCGGCGCGTTAAACCCTACAATCAATCAAATTAGCTATCACCATATCACAAACCCGTGGTAAAAAATTATAGAACAAAACACAATAGCGCTCAGCTTACCGACGTGGCAATGGCGGACTAGTGGCCTTTTTAGTGAACTCAGATTATGGAAGGCCCAACATAATTGAACTCATTTTGTGATAGTACGATGGAAGGCGCACTTATGCATTTCTCACCTTGCATTGCTCTTTCAGCTGCCTCTGTGATTCCACGTGTTAGTAAATTATTCTGATGGTGAACCACGATGTACTCTTTAGACAAAGGTTTGCAGCCCTCATGGGAACATGTACAGGCGGCCAGAAAACAAAACGGACCAAGCGAGCGGCGCGCGAAAACTCTCCTCGGGACACTGTCCGGCCCAGCGCCTGCTGTCGAGATAGCTGAGTGCGCATGCGGTTCCTTTGCAACCCAGCAACCGCAGGTCAATTTTCTTGATTTTAGCGGCAGCGCCTGGTTTCCCTCGGATATTCAAGGAACCCGGAGACACCTTGTGAGGTTTGCCGAGCGAGATGCACGTTTCTTTGTCGCGAAAAGCAAAACCGTCCGTGTGTTCGAGATTTCGGCGTACGTTAAAGACCCCAGGTGGTCAAAATTAATCCGGAGTCCTACACTACGGCGCGCCTAATCGCCTGCGTTGTATCGGCGCGTTAAAACCCTACAATCAATCAATCAACGTTTCTTTGCCGCGGACAGTAGCCTGTGGCTTGCGCCGAATCCGGGTAATGATACGTGTGAAGCTTTGAAATAATATGTGCGTAAGTAGCTAGGTGTAATCATTCTGCTCGCTCTACAGTAGGTTAGTGTTGCAGCAAGTCGATGACGGTAACGCTTTATGCGTGATTCAACGGTTTCCGGTCGGAATGTGATGAACGGACAGCTAATATCACGCGTTACTGCACCGGTTCTCTGCATTTTGCGTTTTTTATAAGCGAACGCTTTCTTGTGGGGGACCGATGGCATCCTCTTAAAAAGACTAACGCATTCACCCATAGACCGGTTGGCCGACCAAAAAGCTCTGGAGAGATCTCTGGACACACAGCGCGTGCATGAAACCGGGCTTCCATTGCGTCAACACGGTTAATTGAAAATCGCAAAAAAGGATTGGTTCCAGATACGACAATACAGCAATGATCGTGAAGAAGGAGTGCAATAGTATACCTGTATCTCATAAACCACGTATCGGTACACATTTAGATCTTTCGTAGATGCGTTGACCTGTAGTGCGCGAAAAATCCTCGTTCGGTTCGTTCTTGATTTGCCACTTGGGTCGTTGAAGATCCGACAATCGATTGAACGCACTTTCAGCGAAGGTTGATTGATTTGATTGATTGATTGTATAGTTTAACGCACCGACGCGACGCAGGCGATGAGGCGCACTGTAGTGGAGGGCTCCGGGTTAATTTTGACCACCTGGGGATCTCTAAAGTGTGCCGAAATCTCGTCAACACGGGCGTGTTTTTTCTTTTCGCCTCCATCAGAAAAGCGGCCACCGCGGCCGGGAATCGAACCCGCGTCATCGTGCTCAGAAGCACAACGCCTTACTTTCGTACTTTCGTAACTTCCATTGTTTTTAGAGCACGATTCTTAATGCTATAAAATAAATATGCATTAAATTTAAGCGAAAACAGCTCGTTCTGTGAGCTTATAAGCCCTGCCTAACTTAAAGGGAAGGTGAAGCGGTTTTAGAATTAAAAGAAAAGTTGACTAGCAGCAAGCACACATTGAATAGTTCCCGTGTACAAAATATTTTCGCAATACATGCAATAGAAGCGGCGAAATGCGCAAACAAAAGTGCCCCAATGCCCCGCCCCCATCTCGCCACACGATGCCGGAAGACCGAAAAGCGCGGGCGAAAACCGGCTGAAAAACGTCATACCTGGACTTTCGGCCGGATCGGCCGCCTCTGCCATGCTCTTTTCACCGTGTTTCCTTGTGAATGATACTTGTTGTTTTTGTGGTTGATAGCAGTTATTTGTAGAACTTTCGTGTTTAAAAAGTATGCACGAACACCAAACGAGGCATACGTTATTATGCCGTATTCCTAAGCAGGATAATGCCACGCCGGGATGTTTAATAACATACAGAAGCGACAACCGAGATGGCTGTGCTTGATGAAAGAGAATATACTACACTACGTTAGATACTTTGTAAAACGCTCCAGTGCATTTTTCTTATTTTTCTTCTTTTTTTTATGGGTGGACGTAAATGTTCCAATTAGATGCTATATTTAGTAAGGATGGTGAATAGTCCTGTACTTTGGCCCGGGATGTTTCTGTTTCGTTCAATTCCAGAACCAAAGTCACATTTGTTCAGGAACTACCTGTTTCGTCAAACGCGTTGGTTTTCTTTCCCTATGGGCTTAGAACAGTGTTCAAAAACCCAAGCCGATCATGCTGCGGAGGCACCAGTATGCTACAATGTTTTCAGAATAAATGCAACTCAAGCAGTAAGACGCCACTCATCGAAGTGCAGCTAGCGATCGCGGAGGCGCCTTAGCGCCGCTGCCCAAATGGCGCGCGCGCGCGCGGGCGCGCATGTGGGTCTGTGTATGGGTATGAGTAACGGGGCTGGGGTGGGCGACAACGAACAAAAGAAATTCGGAAGCAGAGTCCGCTTGTTGGTTTATGCGTGTACCGGCAACATATGTCTCGCATATACGTTTACAGCGCATGAACGCAATTTTTTCGCGCAGTGCACGTGCTTTTTGCTGGTAGATTGTTTATAAAACGCCGCTTATTCTTCGGCATAAATGGTTTTGTATATAGTCACAAACAGTTCAGGCAGTACGTAATATTAACATAAGAAATAGAAACCCCCTATGCTGGTTGCCTAATTCATAAATATTTTTACAGAACCCTCTAGCCGACGCCACAGTCACTGCTTCGGGGTTCGCAGTCGTGTAAAGCAAATTTAAGCTCCAAGATAATTGGACCAACAGCACGGGAAGTTATAAAATAAACTTGCAGTCATGTGCGAACAATAAAATGCAAGCTAAATTGCCGAAAAGGCAAGCACCGCTGGCGTGCGATCGTTCCCAATGCTTCCGACAACCCGCGCGGCCGAAGGGTGTCCTCCTTTGACGTCAAGACGGGCGCAACCAATCAGGGGCGTCAGAAGACGAAAACCGCGCGTCTTTCCAACGGGACCGCGCGTTTTGCAAAATAAATGCTGGTTGGACTCATGTGCGATAAAATTCAATGTGATATTCCGATTCAGCGCGCAAGAAACTATATAAACGTGCCTCTAACTCAATTTTTTTGGAAAGCGCTTCAGCTATCCTTTAATTGCGTTTGCTTTTGCCGGCCTCAACCAATCGCACAGCTGGGCATATTACGTCATAGGTTGTAGTACGCGAAACGAGCCAGTGAGTCGCATGGCTATTCCTTTTTTTCCTAATTATGTTGCTTATTTGAGAGAAGTTTAGGATAAATGTGGTGTCAGTATGATTCTAACGAAGCAATCTTCCGAATGAACCAAACGTGGTTTGTCTGCATGGCCCCTTTAATGTTTAAACGTGCGTGGTACACTAATATGAAGTCAAGCTGCCGTAGTCCCTTCGGTGGCTACATACTTGCGTCATGCGCAATTTCATCGGTTATGCTTTGCTGTCAATGCGACAACTAATTTTGTGCAAAACCAATAACAAGAGCATATTCATTGGTACACGCGTTCTTCGTACGAATAGTCTGCTTTGTACGAGAAGCCTTTGACGGGGGTGCACTTGGTTTAACATTGTATACAAGGTTTCCATCAGTCGCCGTTCCGAAGCCGCAGTAATGAAAGCTCCATGCGCAGCTTTGTACTAAGCCCGAATGCTGGAGCCGAGCTGCGGCAAGCGTGGCACCTTCCCCTAGGGGATTAGGCCTCAGTTGGCAAACAACGGAAGAGGGCGCTGCCAGAATACAGCAGCCGAGGCCCCCAGCCACTGCTGTCGCCATCTTGTTAGTACCAATCGAAGTAAACGCTTACTGCTGTGGCCAGCGGAGCGCATTAAAGGAACACAGAGAAAATTGGAGGAAGAATACTCCGATACTTTGGAAGACCGATGGGTTTGTTTCCCAAGAAATCCGACGTATTATGGGAGCGTGTTAACAAAAATCGCACCATTATCGCTTGTTACGAAGTCTTGGGGTAGTTGATAAACTATCACAGCCACGAAACAGAGGACGATAAAGTAGACGACAGGCGTACCGCTGAAGCCACGCCGGCCGTTTTGGAGATGATGTAGGCCGCCGCCGAGATGAATGAGGTGCCGCCGTAGTCATGACGCGTCGAAAACGTCTGGGGCTTATGAAATTGCAATTAATTTAAAGTCAATGTTTAGCGCAGTTGGGAGTTATCTTGTTCATATTTGGTGCGACTGCAAGTTTACCCAAGGTGATAATCGCTACGAACTTTTCCTTCTATATAACGGGCGCTATGTAGCCAAATTCCTAAACCACGATATGAGGTTGCGATGCCATGACATTGGTTTTGAAACTGCGACTCGCCAATATCGGGGAGAATGGCTGAGATAAAACTCAGTACTGTTATAGGCGCTTTTTAGCGGTGGACGATAATAATTCAATACGCGCGCATACGAACGTCAGTTACAGCTGCTTTACAGGGCCATATTTCACCCTTGAACATTCCGCGCGTCAGCAAGTAAATGTAACCACAGTACCCAAACACTTTGAAAATCGGCTTTAAGCTAACTATTCTTTAGAAATGAGTGAAACTTGACATGGTTATGAGCCCTTTTGTCCCTTAAACATGTCATTATGGTATTTTTGAGACACATGCGTAAAGATGCAACTTAAATTAAGCTCTCGTACGTGACCACATGCTCCAGCATAACCCTATATATTTTAAAAATAGGAAGCAATCAAGGGGGAAGAGTGATGGCAGGAATAAAGCAGAAGAAGTGGCTTCACGTCGCCCCGCAGAAAATTCTCCAAAACCGCGCGAACACTTTCCCCGAAAATTGTGCCTACGACATGAGTACAGGCAACGAACACCTGTACGTCCCAAATACGCATGTCATCTGCCCATTTTCCTGGCCTCGCAGAAACCAGCAATAATCGAGAAGCTCCCAGCGAGGTAGTCCTCGCCTCCACCGCCAACTCGTGCAACGGTGACCCCACAGGCCGCAAATGTGTTAGTTGCACGAGAACAAAGGCGTCATCCTCGCGGCACAACGCCAACTTTTGATGAGCAGTAGCCGAGAGAGAGAGAGAGAGAGAGAGAGAGAGAGAGAGAGAGAGAGAGAGAGAGAGAGAGAGAGAGAGAGAGAGAGAGAGAGAGAGAGAGAGAGAGAGAGAGAGAACATTCAATGTGAGAGTGGGACCCTAGCCCAGGAATCCATGCGTTGCCCTAGCCGTCTTGGCCCGTGTCGAGAGGAGAATCGGGTCCTCCGGTTGACAGCGGGTCAACTGTGTCTCCCACAGATCAGGAAAGGAACGGGTGGAGAGGGGTGGTAGGGCTGGGTTGTGAGCGCATGCTGGAGGGCACCTAGCTGTGGACAATATTTGCACAGAGCACTGTACTGCGCAGGAACCAGTAAATTCATTCGAACCGGGTGCACGTACGTACCTGCTTGTAATTGTCGGACTGTTATTTCCTGAGTTTTGCTAAGCCGATGAGCGCCTTGGTTTCTGAGCCGGCCATTTCAATAAAAACTCGACGCACACTTCGGGTGAGGCGTAAGCCGCATCGGAGCGCCAGGTGGAGAGCGCAACTACTTCAGTGGACCAGTCGACAGCCGCGTCCCCTCCATAATTCCCGAAATCACCCACTCACTGGGGTCAAAAGCACCCGACATCAGATTCGTCATAGGAATTAAACCTAATGCTTCCAGAGAGAAGCGTTCCTTCCTGACTTTGGACCACCCAGCACATTTTATACTGGATGAGTCCAGTACAAGGCAACAATTAAGGCTTTAAGACCAAGAAGCTTTACAGCCATCCCGAACCGGGTTTCGCGCACAAATTTGGACTCGGGTCTCGGCACTAAAGGCATCCGCGGTTTCACTGCTCGCCCAAAGTCCAACATCACTGCGGCCTGGCTTTTCGCATTGCCTGCACAAGATCGCTTGTAAGCGCTCAAGGGTATAGCGACCACACCAGAAGACTCGGCTGTCGTACAGGTGCACCTGGACGGGAAAAAGTAAGAGGGAACACCGCGTCTTGTTGTTTCCGTGCTCGTTTAGGAACTCCGCATGAGAGCAACTAATTTGCCGACTCATCGCTCTTCTTGAGCGCAGAAGCCGTCAACGACAGATGAATCACGGGCACTTAATTTTATGGCGATGTGATCGGGGTGCCGTATAGTTGGGTTACCGGCATCGTCACTGTATTGGATGAAACATACTCAAATTTTTATCTTGCGCAACTTGCTCTTGCCGCGCCAGCGGCCGTCACGTCGTGGAGCCAACCCCCACCTCTTGACTGCGGACACCTGTTATGCAACGTGGCTAATGATAGTTTTCTGCCACGTTTCCTTCGACGACGAACAACCACACCGTATAACTTCTGAGCTCAACCACACCAGCCGGCCATTGGTGTTTTCTCCTTACTTTCCTTCCCTTAGCGCTCTGAACACAGCTACTTTTAGAGTTGGTATTGCAAACCAAATGGGTGTGGCCAGGCCACGCCATACATGTTCGCTACATGCGTTTACTGCGTCCTCCGCTACATGCGTCCTCGCTACATGCGTTTACTGCGGCGCGGCTGCTCACCCAAGATTCTTCATATGAACTTCGAAGCAATTCAAGGAACCGCGCGGCGATAGCTCTGGCACTAGAAGACACCACATCCGCCTAGCTCAGCAAAGCACATCCCGTCCAGGTCCAGATGTGAAACGTTGACGCTACAGGGCAGCAAGACAAACACGACTAATCACGTCCTCATGAAGCTGCCTTACCCGTGCAGCTGTCAAGTGTTCGGAGAACCATGTACTTAAAAAATTAGCAGTGGCTTAGCTCGGCTATGCCAAGATATAGGTAGCGTCAGCTAATGTTAATCTGGTTATTCTTAGGTTTCCTGGTTGTCTAGGATTAGCTGATTATCATGCTTACTGCTGCTAAAACGATTTCCAAACCAAACCAAACCAATCGAATCCAATCCAGTCCAGTCCAGTCCAATCCGGTCCAGTCCGGTCCGGTCCGGTCCGGTCCGGTCCAGTCCAGTCCAGTCCAGTCCAGTCCAGTTCAGTTCAGTTCAGTCCCGTCCAGTCCAGTCCAGTCCAGTCCAGTCCAGTCCAGTCCAGTCTGGTCCAGTTCAGTCCAGTCCAGTCACTGCTCCTCGCGCATGCGGAGCACGGCTCTTTAGGAGCCACGTGAAACGGCTATCAAGCGGCTCCGACACAGCATCAGACTTGGCTACTACGCAACGGAGGTGCACAGCTGGGCACGCGCCGGCGCCAGTGCGTCTGCCGCGGCTATGACGTCACCCCTCTGGAATGCGCAGACCGGCGTATGTGCAGACCCAATTCTCTACCCACCCATACTCCAATTGGATTGGATGTCTAATCCAATCCAATACAATCCAGTCTATTCCAATCCAATCCAACCCAAATCCAAATCCAATCCATTCCACTTTAATCCAATCCAATCCAATGATCCTCGCGCTTGCGCAGCACGGCCCTTCAAGGTCCACGCGAAACTGCTCAACCTCGGCCAGTATAGCTTACGCTAAAAAATGTCACGCTATCTGCTACTTCGTGTCAGAAACCGAGTGATGTAAGATGTAAAGCCTGTGGGCACGACAAACTCAGAGATGTGACCTACGAGCGATGTCTGCATAACACTTCGCATGAAGCCATTTTGTTGATCCAGGAAAAACAGAAATCGGGATAGTAATTGACGTAAGGCTCACCGCATTCTCCGAATAGAAAAGGTGATTTAGTCTCAGGCTCCCACAGAAAGCGCCATTTAGACGTTAGAAACAGGCTTTGTAGCTTTGAAATCTACACCTTCGAGCACTAAGCTTCTAAGCTTGTGCCACATGCCCAATTGGAGCAATTAGAAAAGTATTGCCGATCAGTGCTCCGAAAAATATATATCTTTCTGTTTTGCCGCCCGCATGCCCAAGTGATCAGTGAAAGGTGAAAGCCTGGTGAAAGGTCCCTGACTATATTCCTTAGCAAACTTTCGTTCAACGCCACGACCGATGTCCTACCCACGATAATTATTGCGGGTTAAACTGAGTCCCTGTAATGGCACAAACCCTGCCCGTAACGCGCAACCTTACATCTAGGCTGTGCTTATCGCGACATAAAACGGTGACGTCCTCCGTGTGTGCAGAAATGCCAACATGCGAGGGCAAAAAGATAAAGTCACGTATGTTTACATCATGAAAATTACGCCCATCTTCCCGCGAGGGGAACCCTGATGTGATGCGACACATCGGGGGGTTCAATCGGCGTTTCCATTGGTTGATTCTCTATGGTCGTAACGTTGCCTTGAGCGTTTGGGGTGACGCTGGTATTGGATTGCGTCAATCCACTCGCTGAAGAGACCGTCGCTTCCATCACGTCTTCATCGGAAGAATCAAGCCAAGCACGAAGTTATCAATCGAAGTCACGCGGAGTCGAACGAGAGCGAGCGCTGACTGAACCGCCGCAGCGCGCTACCCGCTTTATATTCACAGCGCCTGAAGGAGAGGAGACAGCGGAGGAGAGTCGCGCATACGCGCACTTGCGCGACGGGAGCGGAGCGAAGCGAGCGAAGCGCGCGCACGCAGCTGTTGTTTATGATAATGAGACGGAGTGAGTCAGCTTGAGACGGAGTGAGTCAGCTTTATGATAGTGAGACAGCTGTCGGAGAGAAGAGCGGAGGAGAGTCGCGCATGCGCAGGTGGCGTGCGGACGCCGCCGACGCCGACGCAGGAGGGACATGCCTCAGAGCAAAAGATGCGTCGCATCTGATAAAAAACTTAACAGCCACGCTTTAAGCAGAGTGCGAATAGAAAAAGGGACAATAAGCAGTGCTGACGGACAGAAGACTTGAACAGGGATAGCGTCCGTTCAGTAGATATTAACAATAAAGCTTCTTTTTTCAAAATTTTAGGGCATACTCTAAGGCATCGGGGTGCGGCTTCAAAAGCGATATACAGTAATCCCTCGTTATAGCGAAATCGCTTTACTCGAAATACCACTTTTTTCGAAATTTCTTATGGTCCGAACCCAAACGCTTGTATTTTAGACCGCATTACTCGAAGCTCACAAAGAGCTTGAACCGGTTAGAGCGAAGTGGCGAGCGGAGGCGCCGCCGAGCGGCGGTGACCCAGCGGCGAGTCAGGCTGTCTGCATGGCGGGTAAAAGCAAGCTGGTGTTTCCCCGGCAATCTTCTCAAGCCAATCAAGCTCGATTTTCCCCATCTGACTTTATACAAATGGTCAAAGTGCGTGGTTGAGCCATTGAATTTTGTTCCTAGACATTTGCAAATGGCGTGGAGGCGACGGTGCGAGATGACCGACACACTCGAACCGTAGAATTAGCAGTGTCGTCGACAACTGGGCGCCAAAAAACTCTTGTGTTGCGAACTTCACGGCTACACACCTCAGGAAAAAAATTGCCCAGTGACAATGCAAAGCCCCTAGTGCAAAACCGGTAACTTCTCATCATTGCACTGTGTACCCAGAATGAGCCGTTAATCGATTTTTTTAGCTCAACAAACACAACCTCAGACTCGAGACACGGCATTTGCGGCGCTTTCCAGCGCGAAACTGTCGTGGCGTTCCGTGACTCGCGCACGTCCCCCTATAAAAGTGGCCATTTCCACTGCCGCTTTTATGTGCGGCGACGACAGAGCCATGCAATGTTTGGCCAACTTGGAGCACGGGTTGCTCGCGCCCGGCAACACTTCAAATAGCCAAAGTTCACTGCCTTGGTTGCACCTGAATAATGTTTTGCTTCAGTGACTGTGTTGTGATTTGATTACTAGCAGCTGTCGCGCAGTTTAAGCTCAAATGCTTTAGCTTTTCTCAAGTGGTCGCTTATATCGAAATACCGCTTATAACGAAATTTTGCGCTCTCCCGCTGACTTCGTTATAACGAGGGATGACTGTATATTGTTTTCGTCCGCTCACTGAACCCTTCGTAATGTTCCAGAGACAACTGACTATGATTTCATTGACTGCCGCAGAATTTTACATCACGACATAGTTAATCCGGTTTGTGTCTGCCATTACAATGCGCCTGAACCAATGAACTTCTACTTCTTATTAGAATGCGCTGCTTGTGGAAGTGCACAACTGCTTATTGCAACAGAACAGTTACCGGCGAGCGCGCCCCGTGCGAAAATATCCCTGCTCTCAGCTCGAAACGCCTTCGGGTGGTCGGGCGATAAACCTGATTGTTTTGCCACTCTGGATACTCTGATTAACATAAACTAACCGTAATTTGCACGCAACGTATAACTTTGACCTAGATATGCCACCAGCCCCATGAGTTCGTGATCCGAAAGTCACGTTTTCCACGCAATTAAAAGGGGGGTGATAGCTAAGTTGCCTAACTGCATGTTTCGTAAAGGATGGGTAACGTTTGTGATGGTAGCCGCTGACGCCCCTATTTCATTTTTCTAAGACGAGCAGCTGATTTACTATACGACCAACAACAAACATTCTTTCCCCTCAAAATTTGCCCTAATACATCTTTCGCTACAGCTTCCAGGCGTCGACTACAACGTGTCCGTGGAGTAAGCTCTCCAATGGATCGTTCGTAATTCGCTATGTCAGGTATACTACATATTGTATGTTAACATTCTGAAAATAATTTCTGCTTTAAGCGGCATTATAACGGGTCGATTACGGAAACAGGTTGAAAAGTTTGTAGCTTTCATCATATCCCTCCAGCAGCCAGTATGAGTTTTGATAGTTGTAATGTACTTCCTACTTCTTCAGTTTTAATCGCATTATCGGCTTCATGGGCGAGCTTCGTCACGTTCGTCTTAATGCATAGCGAAGCCCAAACCTGAGTTTTAAATAGCCCCTAATATGTTGATACAGACCGTCGTCGGAAAATTGGTGGGCGATCACGCCGGCGTGAAGGGTACTGACAGTGGTAGCTGTTGGGTAATTGGTTGATGTCTCGTCGTGATTTCATTTGACATTCCGTTGACATTGCGTCTTGCTATCACGTACTGAGTTATTGGTATTGAGTTGATAATGCCCTTTTAGCAAAGAACTGGTCATGTGACGTTACATATTGCTTTGTTCGTGCAACCTGCTCTCCTACTAGTTCCTTCGCCCTTTCGCTCACGGTTTCCTTCTACACCCTTCCATCCTTCCTTCCTTCCTTCCTCAGGCGACTATGCCTGATCCGGCTGCGGAGCTCCCTGCCGATGCCACGGTGCGCTCGACTGTTACGTGTAAAAGTATTTCCGCCACATTAATTTCTGTTCTGTATAGCGTGAACGCTGGCGCTGTCAATTGGTATCACGTCACTGTGATGGCCGGCCAAATGTTTTAATTTCATCTGGCAGAAATGCAGCCTTCATTGCATCGGCGTCGTGGGCGAGCTTTGCCGCGTTACGTCTGAACGCACAGTGAAGCACGCTTGGGGTTTTCGGCCGCCGAGACAGGAAGGGGTTACACCCACTGATCTCCACCAGAGTTGCTGGATGGCGCTTCGAGCTCTCCGGCGCACGGCCGCCGGAAGTTCGAGCGCTCGTCCCGGAAGTCGGGCCGTTCCAGCATAGCGCATGCTACGCATGGGCTGGTTTCGCACGCATTCCGCCAAAAATGCCTGCTTGTTGCGCCGTCAACTGCACAAGCAGACCAGAGAAGTCGTCTGGGAAGACGTTCTACTTGGAAGTATTACAATATTCTGAACGACGTGCGTGCTACGCAGCGAAACGCAAATTTCATATCAGTGTCGTTTTTAAGCTGGGGCTCTTGTTACGCAGATTCCCTCGCTCTAAGCCGGATTTATACCGGCGTTGGGTGGCAAACTTATACCCTAGTTACACGGCGAAAGTAACCGCAGTTAAGTTTAACCGTGGTTACTAAACTTTAACCTCGGTTATCGCCAACTGCGGTTTTGGATGTTGCACGAGAAATTGCAAGTTTGGTAACCGCAGTCACTTGATTATGAGCGCAACAAAAAAAATTACCACACTTTTAACTTCACGATAAAAAAAAGAGAAGCAGTGTAGACAAAAAGAATATCGTTAAAGCATTCGCTTCTGACACAAACGCAACGCACTCGTGCGCGGCGAGAAGAGGGGCTTCCCCGAACGAGCTCGCAACCGGCTTGGTTTGCTTAGGTCTGTTCGTGTTGGGAACTTTCATCTTAGCATCGCGGTAGATATTTGACCACCGCTATCTCTACAACTGCGAATTACAATCCATAGCACAATTTTTCACCGCACTAACATTCATTTTCTCGAATGCGGAAGTTCTTTTCCGCGATCAGATTGATTTCGAAGAGCGGCGATGCGATAAGCTGTTGCTGCCGTGGTCTGGGACGGTTCGGGCCGCAAGCAGTGCCGTGCGGGCAAGCGCTCCGGCGTGTTTACAGGCACGGCCGACGCGCGCGCCGATCGTTTCCGTGCGCTGAAAACGCTTCAAGATTGCCTGCTATATCCATTTTTGGCGGACGACGCGCGGAATTTACAATTTAGCACGGCGTTTGTCGTAGTTGATCGGTCGGATCGGGAAACGAGCCGCTGCTGACGGGCAGCCGCGCTGATTGCGAGAGCGATGCAAAGAACGTAAGCGCGTCTTGGGGACAGCTTTTGGGCGCCCACTATTTGAGAACCTTTGTCTCTTCCGAACGCCGGGTGATTTTTTTTTCGCCTCCGCTGATGCGCCGCCACTTGCGTCCGAACTGAATTGTGCGATTTTGAGCACTGCGGCTGCAGAAAGTGCGGTTAGCGTGACCGAACTGAGGTGCCAAGCTCAGTTTGCGCTAACCATGGTTAGCGACGTAACCGTAGTTTCGTCTGTCGTGTAACGCAGCAAACTGCGGTATTGTCTAACCGCGGTTTGCTTAACCGTGGTTAACTGTGCCCGTGTAACTAGCTCTCCATCCCCAGGCAGCAGGCTCTGCAGTGACCACTTTACTGACAACTGTTTTGACAGAACGGGCGCACGAACTCGGCTACAGCCTGTCGCCGTGCCCACGTTGTTTTCTTTCTAGCACAAATCCCTAGCATAAATCCCGTTAGAGCTGCGTCGTCTCTCAAACCAAGACCCAAGTGACATTGTCGTTCTCCTTTGCAATTAAATTCTGCTTCATATTAACGTCTCATATTTCGGTATAGCATATGTTGTGATCTGAACGCATGGTGTATAGCCAAAATGCAATAAAGTGAGAACAAAATTCCAAAATCCGCCAATGGGGACGCTTATCAGCGGTTGAAAAGCATAGCAGACGCCCGACTTCCGGGACGAGCCGTTGAACTTCCGGTGGCCGTGCGCGCGCCCGGCCGCGACAGCGGCGAAGCGCATCCAGCAACTAAGTGGAGATCAGTGGTTACACCCCACCACACAATGATGATCAGAGTTTGACATAAGCCCATTTTTGCAATGCTTTTAATGCGTAGCATTCTTTACCGAGTACCCCCACAGCCAGGACCATGTAACGTCCTGCGTTTCCACAAAAATGCAGATATCGCGGAAGTTCAACCAATAATCGCTATAATAGCGTAAATAGAGATAGCTGGTCGCAAGAAATTTTGAAAAACTAAAAAATAAGAAAAATACGAAAAAACTATGGAAAATGGCGAAACGCGTAACTCCCTGCATTACCACAATAATGCAGGTTTCGCTAAAGTTTCATCTGTAATCATTATAATAGCGTAAATGGAGATAACTGGTCGGACGAAATTTTAAAAAACTAAGAAAGAGCAAGAAAAATATAAAACAATTACGAAACTGCTGAACCGTGTAACGCCCTGAATTCCCACAATAATGCATATTTCGGAAAAGTTCCAAATGTGATCGTTATAATAGCGTAAATGGAGATAATTGGTCGGACAATATTTATAAAAACCAGCAACTTTGACTGTCCAAACTCACACGCAAGACAAGCGGCATAAGAATGCTACGCATTAGTAGATAATTCTCTGAATTTCTGCAGAATTTTTAGTGCCTAGCTTACCCCCCCCCCGCCACCTCGTCTCTCTCTCTCTCTCTCTCTCTCTCTCTCTCTCTCTCTCTCTCTCTCTCTCTCTCTCTCTCTCTCTCTCTCTCTCTCTCTCTCTCTCTCTCTCTCTCCCTCTCTCTCTCTCTCTCTCTCTCTCTCTCTCTCTCTCTCTCTCTCCTCTCTCTCTCAATGTCAATGGGGAATGTCGGCAAAAATTTGCTCCATCGATCTGCGGACAGGGCGACAAAACAAAGAACTACAGAGCAAGTAGAGGGAGAAGGACGTCATGCCAAGCCCCGAATCGGCGGTGGCGCTGCGTTCGCTGCCCAACGCACCCGTCGTCCAGCTTCCCGATTCGTCTCGTCGTCGCTTGAACACGTTGTAAAATGGAGTGCGAGGCGATACATCGCCAAGTAGGCACAAAAGAGATGAAATGGGAATAACGACGACGAAATAGCCACAATGGTGAACGAAGAAAGAAGCGACAGGACGCAGAAGCCACTGCTAAAGCGACCAACGTAACCACTGACATGGTTGACACAGGAGGAATGGTTGGCGCGGTGTGCGAGGGACGTTCGAGAAACGCCGTGTTACTGGCTAAAGCGGGAGGAAGGCGTGCGCAC